>NW_005842845.1:478965-485021 GCF_000455745.1 Alligator sinensis
CACAAATTAATTTCTCATGCATTGTCTGATTAAAGGACAGATATGCCCAGGTGACTTTCATTTCTTCTTCCTTCTAATTGTGGTCTTGGTGGAAAATAACGTTTAGACAAATGTCATTAAAAACTACATGTGTGTTGCAGGCTGGCACTGCAAGCTATTGTGGCTTTGTTCCTATTTGTCTGTGAAACTGTGTATATCTCAGTATAGGTGCCAAGGCATTTTCCAAGAATATCAGCAGGTTTTGCAGGAAGTTGGGACAGTCCTCAGCTCAAGGCAGGAAGGGTGATGAATTGTTGAAATGAGGGGCAGGGGAGAAAAAAAAAACCCAAATGCTCTTAGATCATTGAGACCACCTCCCTGCCGGGGCTCAAGCCTTCCCTCTGATCCCTGACACCGTTCTTGGTCCAGTTCTGCCCATGTGATGGGGTTTCCACCCCTTCCCTTGAGAGCTTATTCCACAGCCCAATAGATCTGACCATTAGGAAATGTTTTCTGAGATTAATCTCTATTTTCCTTTGTTCCACTTCATTCCATAACCCCTTAGACTGTGCTTAAATCAATGGGTTCTTGGAATATTGCCTGGGTTCGTGGAAAACTGCAGAGCAATAGCAGATGAGAGAACAAAGGAATGAAAGGAAATGGATGAGAATTTGACAGCGGCCTTCCTTTGAGGGCATGTTATCTGTTGGCATTTTTATGCAGGGAACCTTTGAAGCTCTTTTTTTTGGGGCGTGGGGGGAGTGTAGATGAAGGTGTCAGGGAGTCACAGGCATGCTCCCCCTCCCATACTGTTAGATGGGACTTGGGGGCTCTGGAGAGATCTCCAGAAGTGGGGTCTTGATATTGAAACAGGTGTCCTGACACAGAGAGGTTAGTGAAGGATTGGCTTAAAGGACATCAGGCCATGTTTTTCACCATCATTTCATTGTATCCCAACCCGTCTGCTTCTCCCTCTGTTCAGAAAAGAAAGCACATGGGCCCGATGCGCTCTGTCACGAACTCCACTTTTATTCTAGAGTAACGTCTGAACCCCACAAGGAAACTGGGAGCAATCGAGTTGGGCTCAGTGTGTTAGCAGTGACCTCTAACAAGATCCCTAGTCCCCCCGGAGGCATAAAGACAGACAGACGGCAAGGGACAAAAGCAGTACCCTTGCATCACAACAACCGAATAACCAAGGAGCCGAAGCCCATCTCTTACCTGGTCTCACCGCCGTCGGAAGGGTCTCGTCTGGGCTTCTTCACGTCAAGTGTGTTTAAAAAAAAGCAAAGCCAAAATATATTCCTCTGAGTTAGTGAATTTTGGAAAAGAGGCGAAGAGGGGAGCAGGCCACGTAGCATCCACCGTGCTGACTGACATTCACAAAGCCTCGTTCACGGGTTTCTTTGAAATGTGACCTATTTCCTCGTTGCAAAGACAGGAAGGGAAAGAAGAGAAAATAAAAGCTCTTCAGCTCTAACAGGGGAGCGAGCTCTCAACACCTGCTCGGTACCATGGCAGAGCTAGGTCTTTTAGTGGGGGCAACAAAATCGAATGAGGATGCTGAAGCAACTGTGTTCATCTCCTGTAGCGCTGGGGGAAGATCTCGCCCTTCCTGGACAGCAAGTCCACGGAAGAAATGGGACTCAAACCCTCTCACATAAATGCACCACACTAGCAGGCTACTACACTTGACTTGGAAGTTACTAGGGGCAAGAAGAGTGTTTAGTCTCCATGGAAGATTGTAGATTTGGTCGCTCCATCGAGATTACCAAGAAAGGACAGGGCCACCGTTATATAAAAGAAATGACATGATGCAATGCCTCGGATAGAATGGGATTATATTTGATAGTGCAGGAGGTACCCACCAGTGCTATGGCTCTGTGTGTATTGCTCTGCCAGTGGCTTTTTGTGCAGATGATGTTCAAGTAGCAACTGGACTGAGGTCTGCCACCCGCATTTCACAGCAACCCGTGCCCACAACGGAAGGACTCGTAGTTCCTGTTGACCTGGGTGTCAGCTCCCACCTACGAAAAGAGAGGTGCTGCATCCCGGTGCCAGTTCTGTACTCTATTTGTTGAGCAGCAGAGACTTTGCTATCTTATGAGATCAGTGTGACACGCATTTTACCAGGCAATCAGGACAATGATAACGATATGCTGATGACAGTTCACTGTGAACAGGCTGCAGCATACCAGACAACTCTCTCTGCTTTGGTGTCCCTGTCCCTGTCCCTGTCTCCAAGGACTCAGAACTGTGGCCAAGGTATGGTTCAGCTGGTTTTTGGTTTTTCCCATCTTTTCTGATGGTGCATGAACAAGACCCACAGTAAAGGTCACAGCTCACGTGGCCTCTGTCATCAGTCTCACTTATCCTCCTACAGGTCTCTCACATGCTGTTTCCAGCACAGCCAGCCCAGGCTAGAAGAGTGGGTAGCGTTGCTTTGAAAACCTTGGTGCCCTGACTGCATTTCCTCGTCACACTCTTCCTTTGTCCTGATGTTGGTTGATCCTTCTGGGGGAAAAAGTGTGACACAACCCAACTTATACCATCATCCTATCATGGTGCACCAAGCTCCCCATCTTTGGGGACACAGGACAATCTCCCTTAGCTTTTAATTGCATTCGGACTTTGGATTCTGTCGTTTCATAGACCTCCTGTCAGGAGAGGGCAGCACAAGCATATGAATGGGTCTGATTCAAGCAGAAGAGAGAGGACTGAGTTACTCCAGCCATAGACAAACCAACCTAGACCTCTCAAGGTCTGGCATGGCCAGAGCCTGGGCTGGATTCCTGTTCACGGAAAGGATGGAGTTGAGATACTTAGCACAGTGGTTTCACGCCTGACATTTATAACCCTAGAGGGGTTCATTGCAGACTGTAGGATGTCCTGATCACCCTGCCCCTCCTGAGAGCAGTAAATAGAGAAGGGGAACTAATAACAGTGGACTGGTTGAGAACCACCGGCCTAGAGACGAGAGGTTTAGATCACTAATTGGTGTAAAATGCTTTCAGATACTGAGACGAGTGAAAAGTGCAACAGAAGAAGAAAGTCCCTGCCTTTGAAAGCTGCTCCATTCATTCATCCTGGGATTTCTTGTCTTATATTTCAATGTGCAGCAGCCTTAGATTTTTTCCTCTTCCATTTGTAGTAAAAGTTTCATGCTAAACACGGGATACAGTAAGGTGTAAGAGCTTGGTACGAACGCTACAGGTGTGGCTATGCTGCACACCATCACGACCCAAAATTTCACAGCCTTGTTCATGCACTACTGTCCCCAGCAGTAGGGACCCAAGCTCGCTCTCTCCGGAGGTGTCACTAGTATTTGTCTGCATATTTGTCCCTCACTGCTGACCCTCCTCCATCTGGGCAGTAAGCCATTTCCTTGTGGATTGTCCCGTTCCAGTTATACTTTCTTGCCATCTGTCTTCTTGTAACACTGTCAAATGCGGGGTTTGCTTTCCGTTATGACACCTAATGCACCTTTAGAGAGATGCAGGTGAAAGTGCCACTACGCACATTGTAGCTGTGCTGCAGCTAACACCTGGGATGAGTGAAACGGTTGCAGTTTTTCTCTTACTGTGGATGCTGTTAGCTGACTTCCTGTTTGCATTTCTCTCAGCTCAGACTATGATTAAGGACAATCATTTCACTGCTGTTTATAGCCAGCTTCACTTGCAGGTTTTCGGCCCAGCAATATTTGGGCTACAAGTAAAGCAGGGGAAATAATAGTAATAATAATAACTATAAGAATAAGAATAATATATCCCACGGCTCCATCCTGCTCCCCACCCCAGCCCTGGGGTCCCATTCACCACCCTGGCTGGGCAGTGCCCCCACCCAGCTCCTGCCCTACTCCCACCCTCACTGTGGGGCTTTGATCTGCCCCCACCATGCCCCTTCCCTCCACCACGTCCCTTCCCCTCTGCAAACTTATCTTCAGGGCACTGCTCTCCACGCTGCCCAGCTGCGTTCCTGGCCACGTGCATGCATTTGGCTGCATGCATGCACGCGGCGTCCCGGGTCCCCGGCCAGAAGGCATATTATATTTATCAGTGCATTATTGGCTATGCCGGCCAAAAAAGCCAATAGCCGATAACGTTAATTTTCCTTTTATCCGTGCCAATCTGATATGGCACTGATATATCAATGCAACTCTTCTAATAATAATAATAACACTAATAATAATTGTTGTTGTTCTTTGGTCCTGGATATGACCGTAAGCTGCATCTGACTTGAGGGCCTGGTGGTAACGTGGGACTCACTCAGCCTCAAGTGGCTGGTCTCGTCCCAAATGGCGTGAAGTCACCCGTGTCCTGCTGCAGCCTCCCACCGGAAGACCGGTTGTGATGATGATGTGTTGCAATGCAGCCTCACCAGGCCTGAAATGGCTTTGGGAAATCCTTGATTAACCTGCGAGCTCCAGCTGTCACCTCTCCAGTGGGTGATGCTTGCGCTGTGCCTCAAAATGTCTGTCTTTACAGTGTTTGAAGAGGGACAATCAGAACCAGCACGGCAGCCCTGTGAGATCTGTGCCAGTCTAGTGACTGGTGATACTGGTCTAGTGACTGGCGACACTACGATCTAGTGACTAGTATATCTAGTGATATACAAGCGCTCTGGAGCTTACAGTGAAAGTTACTGTTCAGGCTCCTCCTATGCCAGGGGGAATATAGGAAATACTGAAACACTTCAAATCTGAATCCAGATGTGACTGCTGCCAGTGGCGGCCATGGGAGAGCACGGTGTAACTGGGCATCTGGGCACGTGGTGTTTTGTAAGGGTTCTCTGCCAAACGGATGAGAGCGCGGTGAAGCCGGGTGTTTGCATGCTGTGCATCTGCTGGAAACGGGACCACAAGTCCTCCTTGCTGTAGAGATTGTGAAAAAAAACACCGGCCGGGAGGTTTGGAGTCTTAATTACAGCCTGGATCCTGTGTCACCTGCACCCTCTGCTGGAGGGAAGCAAGACAGCTCAGAGAATCCGGACAGTCGGACCCTCCAGACCAGACTTTTTGGCAAGTGTGCCACAATTTAGCCCCGCACCCTCCCCACGTGCTGCTTTGCTCTCCTTCCCCTGCCTGATCTGCTGCTCCGCTTTCTGCTCTCAGCCCTGTGCTCCCTGCCCAATCCCCCTCTTTTCTGCTTCCTGCCCTGCGTTCCCTGCCTGACCTGCTGCTTTGTTTCCCTCTCCGTCTGCCACTGTGCTGCCTGTCCCCTCCCTGTGCTGCCGCATGCCAACCCTGCTGTAGACTGGACACAGCTGCTGGACGTTGCCTTTTTTGCTCTAGTGACAGAGGCTTGTGCATTGGAAGCAGGAGGACCTGAACTCTGTTCCTCCTGCTGCTGTGCATTTCTAATGATCACATCATAAAGTAGATGGATAATAGCTCTAGGGTCAGTCATGCCCAGCTGGCCAGTTCTCAGGGTCAGGATAAGAGTCTCTGTCGGGATGTGAGCGGGACTGGTAAACAGATCCAGCTGGGGCTCTTGTCCCTCCTGTGCCGGGTTCATTTCTGTGAGTAACCTGCTCCTCTTGAAATCTGGTCTTCAACTTTTTTTTTTGCAAATGTATATATACATCTACATATATACATCTACATATACAAATACACGCACGCACACATATATATACATACATACACACACACATGCATACATACATACATATGCATATACATACGTGCATATGCATATATACACATATATACATGCATGCATATACACACATACATATACATATATATAGACACATATATACATAGATGTATGTATATACATACATACATACATCTCTCTCTCTCTCTCTCTCTATATATATATATATATATATAACTCCACCTCCAACAACTGTGCCCAAAACCCAGGCCTTGCCACCTTAGCCAGGCTGCCCACAGCAATGCAGAGCAGGCAGAGGAGAGAATCCCCATGTGCGGGGGGAGGCAGCTTTGAGCTGGAGGCAGGAGAGCAGACTTTAACCTTGCTTCCTTGTTTGTAAGAAGTCTCCAGCATCCTTCCTATGGGCTCCACAAATGCCAGAGTCTGACTGCAAGAAGATGCTCTGCCCTAAGGGAAAGA
>NW_005842845.1:485082-495073 GCF_000455745.1 Alligator sinensis
CCGCTCCATCACAAGCTTAGCAGGGAGAAGTCGATCAAAAGTTCCTTGCCTTGGCCTTGGGCCACAGTCAATACAATTAGTGAGTTTTCTCCCGGCCGGAAGCACTTCCATTCAACAGTTAAACCCCGAGTACTTTGTTTAACTGCTCTTTTAATGTCTGCACTTTGGGGGCTCACACAATGGCTAAAACAGCATGAATGGTATGAAGAGGAAGGAAGCCACTCTTCCCACCCAACAAGGGAGCTGGCCAAGAATCCAGCAGTCGCCTCCTCTTTGAAATGTGCTTTATAATGGAGACCTGATCCCATTTGGTTTTCAGTGCCAGTAATGAAAGGGTATTTCCTTGCCTGGTATGTTCTGTTCTCCGGTGTCACCTCCCGCAGAGGCACCAGGGGCTCGGCCCTCTGCTCTCATTGTCATGCTTCCAAAGTGCCCATGGATGTCACCCACCCATCCGTCATCGCAGGATGTGAATCTCTTGCTGAAGCTTTGTATCCCAGCAGGGGAGCTTTAACTTTCCAAATGATTTATTGCTGCGTGGCATACAGATGTCATGATGCAGATTCAGGAATGGGAACCCAGTGCTTCGCACTCCCACCACCAGGCATCTCTCTTCTTACACCTGTATGGTTTCTCCTTTCTATGGGCCACTGAGGCCGGCACATGCAGTCCTGGCCCACGCTAGACCCAATGGCTCCTTTCTCCTCAAACCCTCCAAGCCTGTTTCCAAGCTCAGTATGGGACATATTGAGACAGATTGCAGAGGTAAGGCAGTCGGGAAATTGAAGGATGCTCAGAAGGTAGTAGCATAGTCACTAGGTGCAGAGGAGACAGTCTGTCCTGGGTCAGTACTGGCAGGGGAGTCTTGACTTGTGGGCAAAAGCCAAGCTGCAAGAGTGACAGCCATCACAGGCCATTGATGGAAGCTGAACCCAGGAGCTGATCCAAGAGCATAAGCTTAAATGAAAGCCTGGTTGCCCAGATGTAATAGCAGCCTCCTGAAAGTCTACCCTTCCACTAGCCATAAGATTGTGACAGCCCCATTACACTAGCTTGAGTTACACACGCAGACTGGTGCCTCCAAGCTGCCATGGTGCAAAGCCTTCTCTTTAGGGTTAGACTATGCTGGCTATATAACTGCTCTTACCAAGGAATGGTCTGCATAAGGATTGCCTACCTCTTTCTGGTGCGTCTTTGTGGATCTTTTGGGAGGCTTTGGCCAATAGATCTCATGCTCAGGAAGTTTGCTGTGATACTTGACCTAAATATTTCCTCACTGTATTTCACATCAATCCCCTTGTTTCAATCCCATCTTGTTATGTCAAATAAGTCCTTGGAGGCAGTTCTTGGGCATCTTTGTAAGTAAAGAGGGACCCCACCTGGAGTCTTAGTACCTGGAACCCCTAATCGTTAGCTTTAAACCCCATAGATGCTCTTTTTTACACATTTTTTTAGACATTTAGGTCTAGTCCAGGGGTTTTGAACCTTTCTGGATCAGTGTACCCCAGCTGCAGAGCAGTGTAGCCCCGGCAGCCGAATGCGGAGCAGCGTACCCCCAGCGGTTGGACGCAGAAGGGGTGGGGGGTGGTGCACAGCCAAATGCGGAGTGGCGGCAACCACTGTGTGCGAGCTCCCCCCGCGTCCAGCGCCTGCGCAGCGCTGCAGGATAGTCCGTGGTGACTCTCTGTCCCCACACACCCATGCATACCCCCGAGGGCCTTCTCAAGTACCCCTGGGGGTACGTATACCCCCGGTTGACAACCCCTGGTCTAGTCTACCCAAGAAGATGCTATGATGATTTCAGAAGAAGGGAAACTGCAACCTCACAAGAGCCAAAAGAAAGAAAGTGGACTAATTGAGAAGGGAAAAACTATTTTAGATGGTATTAAGTCCCCTTTTTTTCTTATTTAATGCTAATATTGAATACCATGCTGGGAAAAAGCTGTCCTTGTTCACCAAAATTCTACGTTCCTTCCATCCAAGGCGCAAAAATAGTTAAAAATGCACGTGGGGGATGTTGGTGTTCGTGAACCAAAGTCTGGCTTTCTTTTATCTATTGCCAAGAAAAGAAAGCAGCCTGATTTCTTAGACATCAAGCGCGCATTTATCACCGTCAGATGATCCCGCAAATTCCCTGCTCATTTATGATCCCTGATTCTTTGTACCGGGGCGGCATGTGGGAGCTCGCTTGCATCTGGTGCTGGACACACACCGAATGGAAAGACGGTCCACCTACGTCGGGGGTGGCTGTTCTCTTGCAGCCGAAAAGATGATTTTTTTTCTGTAACAGAAAAGGTCTGCCTTCTGCAATGACATCATCAGTCTGGGGAGGGACTTTTATAGCCTGGTGAGTTTTTTGACTTTTTTTTTGGTATAATCCTGGCAAAATTCCCAAACAAAGAGGTTGGGGTTTTTTTTTTCCTTTTTTTTTTCCCCCGGTTTTTTTTTTTTGAGCAGCCCCTGTCCATGCTGCCTCCAAGCTGCTCTCTTATTACTGCTCACTTCCTGAAAGGAGACCTTTTAGCAAAGCCTCCAGCTCTCGAGCTGCCTGAGTCTGACAGAAGAAGGCTATTCTACCGTGACTTGAAGACAGGCAACGCACACCCTCAGCCTGGAAAATTTCTGACACACACAAGACCGAGGGAGAGGGAGCGAGAGAGAGAGGAGCTCTTGGCAGCTGCTGGGAAAAGAAGAAGAGAAGCTTAAAGAATAAAAGAGAGAAAGGAGGAGGAGGAAACATCTAGCAAAGGTAAAACATTTTCTTTAAAAAAGAAAAAAAATCTTGGCAGGGAAAAGGCGGAGCGGGTGGGATTGGGGTGGCTTGGAGCAGGGGCTTATGCAAATGTTCGTCGAACTGAAAGCTGTCTCAGTCTATCGAAGGAATGAGGCTAAGGGATCCTGCATGCTGGAAAAAACATTTATGAGAATGAAAACCATGTTCGCCCTTCTCCAATGATCAGACTTTCCATAAAAACGCAGGGTTGTGTTTCAAAGCGTCTGCAGGCAGCAGGACTCAGGCTCAGTTTTGCTCGCTTTCTCCCTTCCTCCCTCCACCTCCTCCTCTCCCCCACACCGGTCCACTTCTTTTATTGTGTTGAGCCATCCGATGGCATGGCTGGGAGTCTAAAACCGGCTCGTCTTTTGAAAAGCAGCTCTGGGGGAAGCTCTTCATTACGACGAGCCAGCGCTATAATCCCTGCTGCAGAATTATATGTTCTTTGCTGCCCTCATTCCTGCGAATAAACACACGTTGCACTCCCTCACGATTTCTTCGCCTTCTCATAGCCTTCACGAGCTGCCAATGCTTTCTTTCCCTCCTGCGCTATGTGGTCAGTGGCTTAGAAACGGTCTGCCCTGCGAACGGGACAATGTCATGAATTTTGTGAGCAGCAGCAGGCACTTGGCCGTTTTGCACCGGTCAGATGGCTCCTAGCCTTGATCATATCTTTTCAAAGTTTTTTTTTTTTGGTAATGAATGCCCTGGAACATGTTATTTTAAACATCAAAGTAAATATTAGTAATGGTGAAATGCCAGCAGATTATCTCACTACAGCTGATGAAGCTGCACTATAAATAGAAAGGAGTTTATAAAATAACCTTGGCCATCTATTTCCAAATTCGGGGGGGTGGGCAATGAAAATCAAGAGAGGAGCTTAATGTAGCGCCGGTCTGAGCCCTGTGGATGGCTGGTGCTCGCTCCCTGGGCGCCAACTAGGGGGATGCGGCAAGATTTAAATTTTCAAATCGGGGTCACTGTTTGGAGGCTTTGCTCAGCAGCGATTTGGTCAAATATACAAGTGGCTGTAAGCCTTGCAGGGGGGTGGTTTTCCCTCCCACCTAATTGCAGGCTGTACCGCTGCCTGCTTCAATGGGAGAAAACCCTCTCCCGCAGCCCGCCACACCGACCGGATCGGGTTTCCGTCCCACTTCTCTCCACTTCTCTCAGCAGAGTTTAGCTCGTGACAGCTCAGGATCCACCGTAAGGTGTCGGCAGCAGAAAGAGTCTGTCCGTCGGGAGCCCTCGCTGGCCGGCTGTCTCGTTTCCCGCGTAGAAGCTAGGACAGGCAATCTAGGCCATTTTGCCAGTCAATACAGTATTGTTCCCTGTGGCCCATTAGGCTTTGCCTGATCTAATCCCCCCTAGTCCACTGAATGATTGATGTCTCTGTGAAGACTCTCTATAGGAATATCTATCAAGCATAAAGAGGTTTGGGGTTTTTTTGGTGTTTCTTCCCCTTGTTCTTACATATACCCATTTCCAACATCTCCTGCCTTTATATTTGCACATGGAAGATCCTTGCCAATGGGGCTCTAGACATATCTACTTTTTTTTCAGTTGCCATTAAGCCCAAAAATACAGATTTTGCTGCTGGGATCGTCTTAGGAAAGCCAATCCCTTTCCCAGTTCAAAAGGACAAGCCATTTCATAGACTTCATAGACATTAGGGCTGGAAGGGACCTCAGAAGATCAAGTCCAGCCCCCTGCCCCAGGGGCATAAAGTCAGCTAGGGTCAAAGGATCCCAGCAAGATAGGCATCCAAATGTTTCTTGAAAGAGTCCAGAGTAGGTGCTCTGGGTGGGGTCTGTCCTAGGCCTTGGGGGCTCGGACAGTAAAGAAGTTTTTCCTTATGTCCAGCCTCCAACGGTCTTCCAGCAGTTTGTGACCATTAGACCTTGTCATCCCTTGTGGCACTCTGATGAACATTGATGGCAAAAACATCCCATTTGGGAGCAGAATGGATCAAACAAGCTATTTTTATAGAGACAGAAAGAGATTCAGGAAGGGAGGGCTATTGTCTTCCACAAGTTTCTGCTGTCCGTACTAGGAAGCTGTGTCCTTTAAGCGGTCCTGCAGAGGACCTAGTGATCCTTGCTCTCCGGCATGAGAGCAGAATAAGATGCTTTGCCACCGCTGGTGGCTGGAGATGATCCAGAGCGGGGAGGTATCCATGGGATAAGCGAGCATGTAAGGTCCCCATTGCTTGTGCCTGCCTACCAATGCAAGAGGTCAGGGGTGCTGTGCTGTTCAGAAGGGACCTGATCCAATGAGTCTCCTCATTGACTTCAATGAGTTGCCTGGCCTTCATTGATCCAGATGCCTATCTAAAGCACAGTTGAACCCCTCTAGAAAACCAGTTTGCCTCCCAGACTGCCAGCAGCTAGTTCATGCCATGAGAGATACACCAAGAAGCACTTCTCTCAGCTGCTTAACCCTCCCTGTGCAAGTTGAATCCCAGCACAGATGGGTATCAAACAGACAGAAAGGGGAACAAACTTTCTGCATGTCCAGGAAGACTCAAGGGTGTTGGTTGTAGCCGTGTTGGTCTAAGGACATGGGCAGATGAGGTTATTTGGGCCCGGGTGATATCAGAAAGGCAGATCAGAAAGGTCAATTTGGAGTTGGAAGTTAAATTGGAGCCCCACTTGGCTAGCGCATCTCAAACCAGAAGGTACCCAGCCCAAGCCCCAGACTCTGGGCAAGGTTGAGAGGGCTGGCAATGAAGGGAACGCTCTTTGGCTGTGTCAGCCGATCCGCTCTGACGTGAAATGATTACAGTGGAGTCAAGAAACGTGGAAGCCCACCGGGTTGCTTTCAGTGCTAAGCTACGTATCAAAGGGCACCATCGAGGTGTTGCTCATATTAGTCACTATTAACATTCAGATTAAGTTAGAAAGCAACTTTGGTACCAAACCACATCTTTGCATAACCCACATGCAGCCAGTAGCTCTTTATCAGCTGACCCTTGCTGAAGGTCGGCCCATCGCTCTGCCTTCCTCGAGATGCTCCTTGTTTTCTTTGGGGATTCGGCCAGCTTGGCTAGTGAAAACCAAGTGCTCAGCAGCGCTGCTGCTGGCCACTTTCATTTTCTGTTCATCACCCCGACCCAATGCTGTTATATTTGGGTTTCCAACACTTCTATTTTAACTCATTTTTAACAGGAAAAAAAACAACCCACTCCGTTCTGTTCCTAATGCTTCTCCAAACCCTTTTGATGCAAAACCTACATCAATACTGGTCCTAACCTGAGCTGAACTTACCGAGTGAAATGCTGGCCTGACTCGAGCTCATGGGAGTTTTGCCAATGACTTCAATGGGGCCAGGATTTCACCCAGAAGTGGCTTCGGCTGAAACCACAGCAAAAATAACTGGTTGAATCCACTTTTGGGCAAACAGCCCTTTATTTCAAAGCCATGAACCAAGGCACCTCCTCTGTGGCTGGACAGAGGCAGTGACTTTGTGACCTTTGAGCTGCAGCTTCCTCATTAGAAACCCACACATGCTGGCAAGTCAAGGGAGCTTTTTTTTTTCTTCCCTTCACCATATCCCATCAGATCTAAGCAAGCTGGGCCACTTGCTTCCTTCTGGGGGACAGCCTGCAGGAAGGAAAAGTAAGACCCCCACATTTTTGGCAAGTTAGATGGGCTGGAGCAATCCCCATGCTGCCTTTGGGGTGCAGGATTTGGAGGCCAGGCCAAGAGGAGCAGGGGACACGATGCGTAAATGATCTGAATCTTCACTTCCATAGATCTGAGACCAACAATAAAACCCTGAGAGCTAGGGTAAGGGAGCCAGGCCCTCTGCAGCACTCCTTAACTCCATCTGCCCCCAGGGCAGAGCTCTTCCCTAGGGACCATGTTGTGATTGATTTTCCCCTGCCTTACCCCAGCCCCCTACCCAAGGGGAGAAGGAGCTGCAGGGGAGAGCTAGTGTTGCTTGGCCAGCATCATCTCTGGGCTGTATTTTGGCTCAGCAGTTTGCAGAGCATTGGAGGGAAGGTGCTGCAGAGAACGGATGCTCCTTCCCAACCGTCTGTCCCTCTCGCCCCAGTCTGTCTGCAAACGCACTTCTCCCACGAAGCTTTTCGGACAGGATCTCTCAGCTGGGCTTCAGGGCTGACCCAACCTGTGTTTCAGCTGGATTGCCTGTGTTGATATAGACTGTGTGCTCTTGGGGACCAGGGACTCCTACCCCTTTACAGAGCTTCTCAGTGACCCCCAGCAGTCCCAGCCACTGTGTCCTACTTTAATCTTCACATTATGGTAGGGAACAAGCATTCCTCTCCGGCGTTCACAGTCCAAACATTGCAGTGCTGCCCTGTCAAAGCTGGAGCTAAGCCTTTACAACGGGTTCATTCCCATTGTCTGTTTGGGCCAAATTGTGACCGCACAGTCCCAGGTCCACAGGGTGATATGGTGACGTGACAGCACAGTATTGGAGAGCAATGTGACATTGCACTGCCCATTCCTAGGATGAGGCAGCATGCGGGACCAGCGCTGGGTTGGGACTGATGAGATAAAATACTGGTAGAGAACATATTACTGTAGTGCCTAGAGGCCCTAATGAGGTTAGAGACATTCTGGGTGCTGGTTATGCTCCTGGTGCTGCCAGGGGGACCCACTTTCAAGCACACCTTGTCCACTCATTCTTGGTCAGGGGTGACACGCCACAGGTGAGGTGGCAAACTAGCTCCAGGGTGCCCCTCAGTCGCTGTCTCTAGTGACCTTGAGAGTGGCTGCAGGGACCGTCCCCTGGAGCAGCAGCACTGCTGCATTGTGGATTTGGTATACATGGACAGGAGTGGGTGGGTTGGGTGCACTCAGGAGCGATACTTGCCAGAAACACCAGGGACGCGGTGGAGGTTTTTCATAGATCATTATTCATAAATTGTTAGGGGCTGGAAGGGACTTTGCAGATCATCAGGGCCAGCCCCCATCATCGGGTCCAGCCCCCATCATCAGGTCCAGGTGACATGGTGAGAAACAGCCCTGCCCCAGAGATGAAGATGGGAGGGGAAAAGAGGTATTAAATGGGAAGCACCACTCGGTCCCTGCATTCCTTTCCAGTGTCCTCCTGCACCACCGCCAGTACTACCATGCGGTATCAATTTGCCCTGGAGACCCATCCTAGAAAGGCTTGATCTTGGCCCCTTTGCTAGCACTCACTTCAGGCTTCTACTCCGGCATTTTTAAAACCCAGCCTTGCTGCAGCATTTCACTACATGCGACACCGCGGCATGGGGTGGATCTAGGATTATGAAAATGGCATGAAAATGGATTATGAAAATGGCATGAAAATGAAAATGGCATGGGGTGGCATGAAAATGAATTATGAAATGGGGTGGCATGCGGTGGCATGAAATGGATTATGCCAATGAAAATGGCATGGGGTGGCATGAAAATGAATTATGAAATGGGGTGGCATGGGGTGGCATGAAATGGATTATGCCGATGAAAATGGCATGGGGTGGATCTATGATTATGTGCAGATGAGATGACACAACATGTTTTTCTCCATTTAAAAAGAAACTAGATGCTTCAGTAATACGGCAGGGGGACTGGCACTATGTGAGCAGAACTATTGGACGGTGCGCTAATTTGCTAGATTATATATAAAGTTGAAAAAACTGACAACAAACAAGACCAAAAATAGTCAAAAGATATTGTTGCATTAGTCCGGTTGTCATTATAGTTAAATGTACATCTCATTCAGATTCATAAAACAACATCTAGCCTTCCTGAGCATCTTGACAGTGCCTCCAGTAGTGCACTTGTAGTCTACACCCGAGTTAATATGACCACACCTGGTCACTGCACATCTCATGGCACGTTTCACAGACACTGGGATGTTACCTGGGAAAGATCAGGACAAAAAACACCCTGGGATAAGGTACACCGGCCTTGTGGGTCCACTTTTATCCCAAATTAGCTGTTTATTCAATCCCAACAGGCTGTAGCCAGCTCCTGATCACTCACTCATGTGGTGCAATAATAGCATCTATTGCTGCATCTATCCACACCAGGGCAGTTGGTCACCTCCTACCTCTGGACACCGCTCGACAAAGCCGATCTAAGTGACACCAGTAATGATGCATGCTGTATGTACGCCCGCAGGTCTGCACACCTGATTCTCAATGCTCCTAGATGTTGGGCAAGGGGTTACTATGCTAGCATCGTTTGTAGAGGGGTAAAAGGCTGCACAAGGCAGAAGGCAGTAGAGAATGAAGCTGCCCATGTCTCTCTTTCCAGATAGGGCAGAGGTGTGTGCTCACTTGTGCAGGCAGAACCACGAGTGCACCTTGGTACAAAAAGCAAAGCACAGCAAGGCTGCCTATGGAGGGTGAGAGGGCAGTAGGAGGAGTGGGAGGGCAGCGGTCTTCACTGACACCTGCAAAGGTGGCAAGTCCATATTTCCTGACCACACCAAACCCATAAACGGAGTGGAGCATAGTGGGGCCATTCATGATTGCACACAGTGCAGCTTGTGTGTCTGGGGACTGCGGGGCAGGCGCTGCAGGCCCTCACAACTGCTAAATGGAAAGCAATACATGGTCCAGTTTAGGAAGGGAGGGTTGCAAGGCTCGTGTGGAAGGCCAGGGCGTAAAATGAGCCGGCAGCACTGGACAAGGTTGTCTAGCAGGTGTCCGGGGCTCTGGATCCCCTGGAAACAGGGTTGGTTGTGTTGTATGGTTGTGCACTGAAGATCCCTGTACTAAACGCACACGTACACTCCTCTTGCAGTCACGTTCAGTCTGCCCCATGGTTTCTCAGATGCATCCATTGCAGGCCATACAGAGACAGAAACAAGCATATCAGTGATAAATACATATCGTATACCCATGCCCACTTGTGTACATGTTTTACACACTATTTTGGGTCGGATCGTGAAAGAGCTCAGGGCCAGGGCTCATTCTGCACACACATTCAGAGCAGATGGCAGCCACGTAAATAGGTTGAGAGAAGATCCATGTCAATCAGTGGAAGGTGTGGCAGAAATGCCCCCGTCAGTGTCCCTCTCCAGAGACCTATCTCTGCCAGCCTGAGAGGCTGGTGTTGAATCCCTCAGGGCGGGGATCTCCCTCCTTGTCTACATGACAAAAGCCTGGTGCCTGAATGCTCTGGTCACCTGGGCGCATGGGCCCAGGTAGCCAGGGATGCTTGGGAGATTGGTCGGCTTGTGGCCAGTATTTGCAGGGTTGCTTTGGGCCGGGGG
>NW_005842845.1:497032-497306 GCF_000455745.1 Alligator sinensis
GTTCGGACAGACCACTCAATTCGGAAAAGGGGGTGCTATAACTGTGGGGAGCAGGGCCACATCAAGCCCAACTGCCCAAATCTAACCAATAGACCCAGGCCCCTCAAGCGTGCAACAGCCGTGAGCAATGAGGGGGAGGGCCGGAGCCACTCTGAGGAGAGTGTCTGTTGCTACAGGATCACAAACTCAGAGGAGGGGGTGGCCCCCCACCGGACCATGATCACGGTGAAGGAGAGGACCCTGGTGGGGGGACTGGACTCGGGGGCCAGTGTGA
>NW_005842845.1:501278-512601 GCF_000455745.1 Alligator sinensis
TAAAAAGGCCTGGGCCAGGAAGAAGGGCAGCCATTATCCATGCGGTCATCCAGGTGAATCTGAACCTGGCTCTCTCCTCATCACCGCATGCTGCAAGAGTGCCCTGCCTCCAGAGGAAACAACAAGCTCCTCTGGATGATGCGAGTGAGTAACCTACTCGAGATCCGATCAGATATTTAGCTTCAGTACCTCAGATGCGTGTTGAAACGGCTACCTCAGCCACCCTGGTTTGCTCTATGGGATTCCTTTGATATTCCTGTAATATTTCTATGATATTGCTCTACCTTTTACCCTGTTTCCGCCCTACCCCTGTCATCAATAAAGTTCTCCTTTGTGACCGGTGTGGGAGACTTATTGAGGGGTGGGTCTAAATTATGCCAAGGAGGCCCCTTAGGTCGGTGGACTAAGGGAGGCTTCCTAATCAGCCCCTGACTTGGGGAAGTGCCCCAAGTGCTTATACTGGGTCTAGCACCCATTGGACGATCAGGCCTGTGTTTTCCAAGGTGCGCAGAGCCAGAAGTGAGTCCAGAGCCTTGGATGGTGGCAGCGGGAACCCCAGGCTAGCGGGTGTGCTCCAGGGAAGGGGTCGGCCGGACGGGAGGCACCCTAAGGGAGGCACTCGGAGCCTGGAAGGTGGGCGGCGCAGGGAGGTGGGCGGCTCAACGCAGGAGCGCCCCCTACTGGCCCGCCACAGAAGACAAACCTAGTGCCATGCAAAGCTGGAAAGGGCAGATGTGCAAACATGTGTAGCTAGAATCCACACAGAGAAATGGGCTTATATGTCTTCATACATAAATAGATTACACATATGAATGTAGTGACATACATATGGATGCATAATGGGCATGTATGTAGAGTGTGTGCACATATCCATAGGTGTTATGCTCCTGAACATATGTGGATGGCACAAACACACATGCATGCATAGATCGCATGCGTGCGTGCACACATATATATAACACATGTATGGGTATGTCACACATGTAAATGCATAGATGGCACACACGTGTGTGTGGTATGTACATATGCCCATATATAATGAGAGTACGTCTGCGTGCAGATAGCATACACATTCTTTCAGTGACTGCTTGCTCTTTTTTTTTTTTATATAATCTGCTGTGTTGTAATGTGTTCGAGCCAATGAGGAGAGTGGTGGCTTGAGGCCAGGAAGTCTGGATCACGTGGAACCGCTCCAAAACATTGCATAAGTCCTGTCTGAGAGGGGACCTGCATGGAAATGCTCAGATTTCACTCCTTAAAGAAAAAGAAGTGCCAGGGCCATCGCTTCCATCAAAGTCAGGGCAGGAGCTTCATGTGGATGTCTGTAGTCATCTCCTGGCTTAGGAGGTCAACTTGTATGGTATGGAGATGGGTTCAGCCCTTGTGCTCCACAGCTGACGGGGTGACAACGGAGGTGCTTCCCTCCTAGAGTTTCTCTCTTCAGTAATAACAAGGTTTTTCTCTTCCGTAGCACCTGCCATCAAAGGGTTTTGCAGAGCAGGACTGGAGGAATGAAATGATCCTAATTTTATGGAGCAGGAAAGTGAGGCACACAGAAGTTAGGTGATTTTTCCCAAGACCCCCAAGGCAGGCAGTAGTGGAACAGGGAAGGGACCTCAGGTGCTGCGCTCCCAGGTCCTCATCTCAATACCCCCATTCTAATGAGGCTCCTTCTGGTCCATACCTAGTGACATTAAACACCCCACAGTGCTGTTGGAAGAGAGCAGGAAGCAATCCCGTCTCCTGGAGGGCTGCCTACACCGCTTTCAGACCATGCGCAGGAGTGCCGGTAAAGCCTGGCATGCTCATTCAGTGCACACTGCATCCAGAAACAGATGCGCCCGAGTTGCATTAAAGCAACGTTGGGCATGTGCCAGTTCGTTAGCTCTCACATGCGCTCCTTGGCGTGCAGACCACACTGCCCAGCTTCCTTGAGCAGGTGCTCAGGGGTGAGGCTACAAAATGAGAAATTCAAGATACATAGTGAGACACTTTGAATCCCAATTTAGGCATCAGATTTGGTATGTGATTTCAGGAGGAGCTGGGTGTCTAATTGGAGTTATATGCCTCAGTGGTTCTTAACACACACAGGATGTGTGCCAGGGTGCAGGTAGTGACGTCAGGTCTTGCCAGCACCTCTAAACCACCAGGCCATCCTTCTCCTCTGCGCTGTGCTCCTGTCCTGATTAGGATAACCATCGCTGTTGTGTTGAGGAGGCGTTGACAGAGGTCAGGTCTTCTCGTTCATTCATTGACTCTAGGCAATAGAGCAACACAGGAATATTCTTCTCTTTGGAAAGCGTATGTATGGCCAGAGCTTTCCGTTCTCATTGCTTTCCGCAGCTGACGCTGCACAATGCACATCATGAAAGATGAGCTTAGCCATAGGGGGTGGGGTGGGGATTGGAGGGAGGTGGATTGCAAGTATTTCCTCCCGCTGGGGAATGTTGGAAAGCGAATACGCTGTTTGTATTTATTTCTCTTTCAAAAAGGGAAAGGGACACCTGAGCTCCTAATTTGCAAAAGTTGGATGAGAAACCTGGAACCAGCAAACTGCTGCATCTTTAAAAGCATTTAAGTTCCTCCCCTCTGCACTAGAAGGCACCTTGAACCTTTCTCTTGGGCCAAATCAGAGTCCATCTGCTTCCTATTACCTTCCCATACAGCTGCCTCCTGAGCCAAAAAGCCAAGCTTTCAGGGAATTCTGTCTGCAGACCCGATGTTGAAATTAGTAACAGTTGTCATCTGTTTTCTTTCTTTCTCTTTCCTCTCAACTCCGAAATTCCAGCTTGACTTTTACAAACCCCGCTAAACTCCTCCATGTTTTCAGTGTTGGGAAAGGCCAACTTGAATCCAGCCGGGGATTCAAGCTCACCCCTCTCTTGAGTCTGGGTTTCTGGGGTGGTTGTTGCCTTTGTAGTTGCAGCAGAGCCGGGGATCCAAATAGCCTCCTTGTCCTCGCTCCTCAACCCAAAAGTTCACACAGCAAAAGCCACCTTGGCACACGCAGCAGGGAGTGTTAGCAGCTCTCCGGCAGCGCCTGCCAAGTACAATGAATTCCTCGGAAAGAAGCAAATCGGAACCGGCCCAAGTGAGGCAGGCACGAGACTGCGAGAGGTCACGCTGTACCCTGGCCCTCATCGCAGATGGGCATGGTCCACCTCATGAGATTCAAATGAACACCCGTGCCCCCGTGCACAAATTCAGGGTCCTCGCATTCGTTGTGCCTGTGAATTATTGACATCCTAAAAGCAAAACCTGAAAACTGAGGTTATGGAAAACTTTATACATATTAAAGGAACTGAGAAGCCCTTCGTATTCCAGCTTCTCTCCTCCTCTGCTCCTTGTCGTCCTTGTTTTGGGTCCTTCCTTCACATGATAAAGGCTCGCTGGGGTCCGGGAAGCTGAGTGCTGTTGGGGAAAGGATGCCTTTGCACCACTCGGCCCTTCCCCCACCTTACTTCACAAGAATTTCACAGCCCTAATTCCCAACATGTGGTGTTGAAAACATACCTACCTCCCCTTACAGCCAAGGGATTGAGGGACTCTCCCACCCCTGAAAACCTGCAGAGATTTTCCCTTTGGCTATCAGATCCACTGACAAAATGTGGATTTTGCCCACTGGGGAGAAGGGGAGGGGGATGCGAGGGAGGTCATATGTCAGGACCACTGCAGTTCAGGGGCTGGGAGATACGGCAGAGCGACAGGACATCATAATAGCTTGGAGGAAGCTCGTTCAACAAGAAAAACAAGACAAATTAGAAGGGTAAAGCTCAGGGGAAAATGTACTTCAACTGAGAGGCTTTCTGTCCAGAAACCTTGGAAGTGTGACAGAGTTCAAGAGCTGGAATCTCTAAGCTTAACAGACGCTGAAAAATGCTGACTTAGAAGAGAGTCGCTCCATGCTGGGCTTCTGTTTCCCTTGTACCTTTTTCAGTTTGATTCACACCGCCATAAATGCAACGGGGATGCACAGGCCCTCCGCTTTTGCAGAGGTTTGACAGCTGTCTTAAATGTATTGTGTGCAGACCACAACATCTAGGGGGGGTGTAGATGAAATGAGGGGCATGTGTGCGTGACGTTTTAAAGCGGGCTCAATGCTTTTGCACTTAAAGCGGGTTCAGTGCTCAATGGTGTCAGTGTTTGCATGCAGAGGCAGCATATTGCATGTTAATTCTAGCCACTTTAGCACATGCAGTGGTGTAATGTGCCTTAAATGACTTTGGGGCTCAGCAAACTAAAACACCTCCGAGGAGTTTTAGTTCGCTGCTCCTACAACTACGGAGTGAAGCACTGGGCTCCGTGTGGCTCAGGGACTGTGCAGGCAGCCCATGCAGGCAGCCTGGCAGCAGCCCGGGAAGGCAGGCCCCACCGAAGAAAAATTTAAAAATTGGTGAGCCTGATCTTTTTTTTTTTTCTCCCCTGGACCCTGCCTGCCTGCATGAGCTGTGCAGGGGCCCGGTCCTTCCCTCTGTGGCTGCGGGGTCCCCTGGGACTGCCCAACCTGGGTGCCTGTGGTGGGTGCTGCCTGGGGGGGTGCTGCTGCCACTTTGGAGGGAAGCACCAGCCCTCGCCACAGCCCAGGGACTGCTCCACCTGCCGGCAGCTCTCCCTCCCCTACCCACCGCCAGAGAGGCAGGTAAGACACAGGTGTACACGACATGGGGGTTTACTTCACCCTAAGTTGAAGTGGTGTTTTTAAAAACCCACCCCTTCAATTCAGGGCCGCCGTTTTGTCTCCACACACCCCTAGAGGTCAAATTGCAATGAAGCAGTATAGGCGGGATGCCAACTGCTATGTCATTGCCTCATCATCCCCCATGACTAACCCTCACATCATCATACCCACACTGCCATCTGGTAGGATGGGAATTGTCCTGCAAGTGTCCCCCCATCTTTCTCTGTTCTTTGTGACAGGAGGCTGAAGTTCAACCAGTCGTTCTTCAGCCAGACATTTATTTCACTGGGATAGTTGTGAACCGAGTGTGACGTGACTTAAGGAAGGGTATGGATAGCTGTGTGCTATCTGCATAGTACTGGAATTTGGATCCAGGGTTTCTCATAGTTTCCTTTAGTATTTTTAAACAGATGGTGAATAGGATGTGTGAGAAGATAAAACTTTGTGGGGACTCCTTCATTGAAGCCCAAGAGGCAGGAATGAGGATGGCCAGTGCAGCCCTCTGGGTTTGTTCTGGGAGGGGGCACTGGAGCCATGAATATGTCATCTCCTCAAGAGCATTATCCAAATGACTATGGCCATGTCTCAACTGTATCCTGGCCTAATATTTAAAGGGGTACAGAGTGCTGATGCAGTGCAGGTATTGTTGGAATTAGCCCTTTGTTAGCTTCTCATTCACCTCATTTAGAAATGGGAAGTTAAGACACCAGGCGGTAGTTAGCGATGTTGGATGATTGGCCAAGTTTATGTCAAGTGCTGGTTTCATAATTACTGCCTGAAGTCTGTGGATTCTTGAGAGCGAAGACATCTACATTCTTCCAAAGAAACATAAATTATTGCATTTCTGCAACTGGAGAGCCCAAGATTTCCTGGCTGATCTTC
The DNA here is from genome assembly GCF_000455745.1 of Alligator sinensis. Taxonomy (NCBI): domain Eukaryota; kingdom Metazoa; phylum Chordata; order Crocodylia; family Alligatoridae; genus Alligator; species Alligator sinensis. Next base: position 506,839 of record NW_005842845.1, read on the forward strand.
ACCAGCCAAAATGGGTATGGGATAGGACTGCACGCAGTAGCTTCTAGCTCTTGTGGCTCTTCCAGGGCTTCACATTGTGTGAATGTCCAGAAGCCTACAGAGAAAGAAATGAAACTATAGATTTTATGCATGTGCATCAGTTTTTTTCATCTTTGATAGGCCATCTTGGAATGACTTGACCCCACAAAAAAACCTCCTTATACTTTTGTTCATGGCTGTTCATGCTCTGTTACTGACCTTCCAGCTTCATCCTCTAAAGGTCCTCTAACACCATGGCCCTCTGAAGGCATGGGCATCTATGGGACAAGCAGAAACGGAAGGGGGAATATTGCTAAAGAGTCAATGGCAATGGGAAGTATGTGGTGTTATAATACCTGATTGGTTTTCCATGCCTTGGTCATTTCTTTGAGTACTGAGTTCTTTTTTAAAAGCCTTGCAAGTTGGCTGAGTCTTCATGGTCAGACTATCTTGACTAGAAGAGGCAATACCTCACTTTGCCCTGGATGAGCTGACAATCTGGCCAGGGCACTCATGAGCTACATAACAATGCCTGTGTCCAAATAAAAGTCATAAGTGTGGCCGGATAAGTAGACAGGACTAGAGGCTACCAGGGGAAAGTCCAAGGAGGAGAGGTATGAGATGGAGCTCCATGCTGGTTTCTCAGCAGAGCTGTTGGTCCATGCATTGAAATCTTTGTGACCCCTAAGAACTGTGACCCATAGAAAGCAGTGACCCATAATAACGCCACTGCCACCCTGGAGAGTATTTCTCACTTTCAGTTCTACTGGGAAATCCTTCATTTTTGGAAGTCTGTGAATTCGAAGGACGTGGATGAGGACATGGGGTTTGCAGAACTTCTGGGACATTCATTGCTCGAAAGGAAGCCTCTTGCATGGAAGACGGTTGGGAAGAACACAGCCACCCTAACCTTCGGTTTTCTCTTTCTTAGATGGCAACAGGCATTGTAATGTGAGAGGATAACATCAGCCATGATAGGGCTTGTGGTTACCAAGCCAGGTTTTGGTGATGCAGACCATTATGGAGGTCCCCAAGAAACTCCCAAATGACCTTGCTGTCTCTCATTTTTCATTCCAGATTTCTTCTCCGGGCTCCCTCTAGTGTTCTTGAGTATGCGGTACAGTTAATCACTCCAGCTGTCCAATTAGTATTTGATGTAATACAGTGCTACATTTATTTATATTGCTTTGTTTACTGACTTTTCAATGCTTCAAGGAAACATTGGTATGAGACTAAATAGAAGGTCACGCTATTTAAATTCTTGGATGGTAGAAGTACCCAGAAAGAGACTTTACCCTTGGTTTTCGCTCCTTAAACATAGGTCCATAAAGCAAATTTAACCCACCGAGCTTATAAGCACAAGTACAAATACAGTTGTCCAGGGTCCTTTGGCTTGCTGCAGAATTGACAATTTGCTGTAAGCTGAAAGTTGTTCGCTTTGACTGTCACCTGCTGTCCTCCCACTAGCTTGCAAAGTCTTGCTGGACTCTTCTCTGCGTTCTTCCATGTAGCCCAGTGTCTCCAACCTTTTGCTAAAGTGGTTTCATGCTCTGCCTGTGCTTTTGAAAGTCCTGCGAGTAACATCCCCAAAGCAGCATCATGATCCTGCTGCAGGATCTTGAAAGGCCCTCGGGGCAGATTTTCCATTATGATCTGGGTGCAAACGAGCAGAGAATCACACGGTCTAAAATGTGCTCAAATATCTAAGGGAATAGTTAGGACCGCTAGCCCCAGTGTGAGGAAGGGACCTGATTGTATGCTCCTTGGGGCATCATTTTGTTCTTGCTACAGTGCCCAGCGCTGGCAGGCCCTGCTCCCAAACTGGAGATCCTAGGTGCTGCCACCATACAAGGATTAACTACAGCTCACAGATGGGGAATTTGATGCTCAGAGAGACTATGGATGAGTCTGAGGTCACAGAGTGAGTCAGCCTGCGACAGAGCTAGGGGAATACTCAGGAGGCCTGACCTGAAGTCTAGCCACTAGACTACATGGCCCTCCTTTACTAGTTAGACACAAGAGGAATCAAATCTATGAGATCTGGACAAGGCAATGATTTAATGATTCAAAATACTCCATTATTCAACACATTTCTTCAGCGGGATAAGTTGAGTTGGATCGTTCTGGATAACGTAGAAACCACTTCCATTCTCAATTCTTGAGCCAAAACACACACACACACACACATACCTCAAGTAGATCTTATCATGAGGTTCAAAAAATGCCCCCTCCACACTTTTTCCCTCCAGGACTGGAAGCAGAAATGGGCAATACCGGACCTGAGCAAATCCCGTGAAACAATGTCGCTGACTGTTCAGACTTGAAATCAAGGTTCAGTTTGTGCCTGTCACCTTTGCTGTGTTTGCATTTCCAATTTGCACTTGGTTATTTGCGCATGAGGATATCTACAAATAGGGCATTTTTATCTCAAATCGTGGCAGGAAATGACTTTGAGATTCTGTATCCATAAGTTAAATATAGGATACATTGGATATTTGTAGAAGTTGTCCAATCGATGAACAGAAACAAAATCACGTGACCTTTTTTTGCAGCTATCCAACGCTATGAAAATTGCTTCTAATTGCCATAGACTGGCCAAAAGTGAACTGCAAGCCAGACAGCTTTCACTGGAGCAATTCACAAATCATCTCGAATAACAAATGCAATCAAGAATCTCATCATCTGTAGAGCGAAGGGCAAAATTCAGTGACTACTTTGGTTTGAATTCTTTGGGTAACTCTAGACAAGATGCTGAGCAAAGGGGTCAGAAGCGGGGATGGTGGGATCTGTTAAAAAGCTGGGTTTTCTACCCAATACCATTTATTTATTGCATCTATTTTTTGTTTTAAGTAACACCAACGATGACGTTGTCTCAGTTATACATTGCAATGCCTGGTACCTAATGATGGTTTAATGGAGGCAAGTGGTGCTACCGCTTGGGAGAGCATGCCAAAATGTTCAGCCCAGTTTGGGGATCTAACATAGTCCAATAAACATCATAGCGGGAGATTCGTTCTTGGCTCCAACTGCCCATAGACAGATACAATTCCCCTCCAGGCAGGAAACACGTGGCACTGGAAGGGGAGACTTTTGTGGGAGACTTCCACTATGCCACGGCCCTCCGTGCCACTTTTGCTGCTCTTTCTTTTTCACCTCTGCTCTGGTGCCAGCTCCTCCAACATTTTGCAGTGGAAATTCTTTAAGGGAGAGCTTCCCAATCGCAGTCCTAAAGTCTCCTAAAATGGTTCAGCAGGGACAGCAGTCTAGGTTTATGGTTCAGTTTTGAGAGATCAGGTAGCTCTTGATGATGTCCATCACTGGCCAACATCTTCCCATTTCCCCTAAGGCCCCTTTACACCCCTCTAGCACTGTACAATATATTACCAGACCTCAGAGGCCCCTTTGCATTGAGAATTTAAGTCAATGTGTGTATGCGGGAACTAAAGCGTTACCGAACCTGACCGGGTGTCAATGATGGCACAAGATGCAGGTGGCAGAGAATCAGGTCCCTGGCAGGCTTGTCAGTACACTAGAATAATGTGACTTGAAAATGCTGTGAATTGACTTGTTTGATTTCATTTGCTCTCTTTTCCCCACTTGCCTTCTTTTTCCCTCTCTCTCACTTTTCCCTTCTTTCTCAGTCTACTTTCTTTAGCTTATTTTTCTTTTTTCCCTTTACTCTCCCCCTGCCCTCCCCTTTTCTCCGGTCCTTTTCTCCCCCTCCTCATCCTCTCTTCTACAGGGGCAATGCCGCCGAGAGCCTTTGATTCTAATTAGCACGTGCTGAAGCCATTACGCCAGCCTGGGTACAGTACAATATAACGGCTCTATCAGCCTCGCTGCTTTGGGGAGAGCACGGAGTGGCTGAGGATGTCTGCGAAGCAACTGAGGACTCCTGTCTCTACATAAGCAGTGGCCCAAAGAGAGACATGTTGGGACAGAGCTCTTTAGGCTGGTACAATACTCCCTGCACTGAGACAAGCATCGCAAACTATGGCAATAGCTTGGAGGCTTCTGACGTGGACTGTCATCTTCGCCACGGCCGTGTGCAACTTTCCTGGTTACACATTCCAGTCACAAGGTAGGGGTTTGCCATGGGGAAGGGGAAGGTGGGCTGGACTGTTGTGTCTCAGCAGACAGTTCCCAACGCTGGCGTGCGCATGGGGAACCTCCTGTGCGAGTCCTGTTATGCTGAGCGAGTGCGACCACCGCACTCCACCCTGCTTGACCGGCTGTGTCTGCGGCAAAGGAATACCTGCTCTCCCACCAATGAAAAAGAAATCATTTTGGTCTGGGATTTTAAGGTCCTTGTAGCCAGGAGCTGTATAAAATGATAGCTAGAGTGCTGGGCTGCTTGCCTTCTTGAAAGCAAAAAGGGTCTGCGGGCCTGATAGTAATAGAGAGAGAGCTGCCCTTGCATTTCAGATGAATGAAGCATCCTAACATGAAGACGAACTTTATAGTGAAGAGCCTTCCAAATACGAAGACGGTTGGGTGGGCACGTGTGCTTGCGAGCATCTGTGTGTGTGTGGTTACAGGTCTCCACTTCGGTGCTTGCAGGGGTGTTTTCTGCGGGTGTGCAGATAAGCGTGGGTGCTTGCATGTGTGTATGTCCCCTTTCCATGGACACGTGCACATGCTACCTGGCAGTGAATGTCCATATGTGTTTGCCTCTGGCTATGGATATATGGACTGGATGTGCGTGCCTGCATACGTGTTGAGCGTGTGTGTTTAACTGTGTTTGTCCAGATGCTGGATTAACTGCGAGACGCTGTGTGCAGTTGAGGCTGTGCAGCTAATTGCAGCAGGGCTACACTCCATGATGTATTAAGGCCCCCTGCATACATCTGAAGTTATCCGCCTGCAGTTAAGGCCAAGTGGGGTTGAACAAGTTAAAATGAAAAGCCACAAAACACACTGGGGTTGCAATGCTTTATCAGTGCCAAATGTGTAGAACTGTCCCATTGCCGCATACGCTGGCGTGAGCAAAAGGTGACCGGAGACAGGACAATTGCAGACGTGGCGCAGTTCACAGCTTTGTAAAGGCAGAAGACAAACTTCATCTGAAACAAGCCTGGGTTTTGGTGCTGTTCGCCAAAGACTCTGGCAATTCCTGTGTTGAATGTTCTGGGTTTCCTGCAGCAGTCAGTTCACACTTCCCTCCGTCTGCATCGCCTTATTCGCCGCAACAAATACATCTGAATGACCACTTGACTCCCCCCGTGCAGTCCTGCCAAATCACTGCAGTGCTAACCTGCAGCACCCCCTCCAATTCTTAGCCCCGCTCGATCTGCTAGTTCATCTCAATCCAAATGTGGAGCACCCCTTGCCTTCCAGTCTCGGGCCGCTTTGCAGGACATTCAATGCGCTTGGGTCCTGACGCAATGTACCTTTACTATTCTAGCCTTGGGCTTCTGCTAAGTAAAGGCAGTCTTAGTCTACTCTGCCAAACTCTGGAGTAGTTTGGTGATATGCGGAAGCAGGAGATGCGCTGAGGCTGCCAAACACCCTTGCACATTTGACTCAAGTCAGGATTAGGACCCAAGTCTCCAGACTTGACCGTTTCTGTTGAGTAAATGTATTTATGACCAACCCCTTGGGCACTGGCCCCAGTGTTGATGATTTTAATTCAGTTTATTTTAGTTGCCAGCTGGTAGGAGGGCCCTAAATTCTGGGGAGTCTTGAAGATAAAAATGAGGATTAAGAACCTGCTGTGAGAAGCAACAAGGTGACAAAGGAAGAGCG
>NW_005842845.1:512632-514063 GCF_000455745.1 Alligator sinensis
CTGAGATGGTTTATGGTTGAGTGGAGGTGAATGAGGTGGGAGGCATGATGGCTGGAGATGGAGGGCCTGCAATAATCAAGTGGAAATGATATGGTAGGAATGAGAAGGAGGAAGGAACAGCAGTTCAGGAGGAGGAGAGCAGTAGGAATGGACATCAGATCTGGCCAAGCCAATGCTGTGCATGGAAGTAGGTTGTCCTAATTTAGTCCTAGAGCCTTTGGGGACCAGAGGTGATTTTAATGAGTGAATGGGCTATTGCCAGGGTTCATCTCTTTTCAGGTAACGAGGTCAGGGGAAGCTACAGCTTCCTTCTCATTTGCTAACCAGATCCTTGATTCAAGAGGCAACTAGGAAGGAGCGCGGGGTGAAGAAACAGCCGCTCTTCATTATTTTTGTTCCCCCTAGATCCAAGCTGCCTGTGCTGGGAATCACACCTTCATTTTGCTGCATAGGCAAACCCACAGAGATTCTAGCTTTCTTAGGCACATCTTGAGCAGGAGGCTGGACCAGATGACCTCAAAGGGTCCTTTCCAGTCCCACTTGCCTATGATCCTGTGATCTCTGACAGCACTGCTGCATATCCAGGTTGGGGGTGCATCAACAGGCAAGTACTTCAGACCAGCATCACAGAAGTAGCATAGACCTACCCTGTGTGACTTACCCAGTGTCTCAGGACATTTATGGCACTGCAGGGACCCGAACCCAAGTTTCTCACATTCCAGGCTAATTTCCTACCTGCTCTACCAGCCTTCCTGGCTATGCCGTGATGAGCAGAAGGTCATTATCAGAGAGCCCAACCCCTGGTTCCCCACTGGCACAGCCACTATTCCTAGCTACTGTTGTGTATGTCCAGGTGGTGGACTGGAGGAGAAAAAGAAAAAGAAAACGCTTCCAATAGTTGCAAGTTTTTCCAGGCCTGAAGTCATGACTTAAGTGGAAATAGCTGTGTTCGTTTGCCCGGCTTCATTACACACCATGTGGGATGGTGTGGAGGAAGCCGAAGCATGGGGAATAAAAAAAAAAAAATCATTACTTCTGGTCAGTCAGGCCAAAGAATAGGTGCCAGAGGTGTTTATGGTTTGGAAGGTCAGGAGCTAACCCCTAAACCCAGCCAGCGGGAAGGACCGTTCCATTAGCGGTGGCCGAGGAAACCACGGTCAGATCCCACACTGGAAAACACACTAGAAGGAAAGCAAACTTTCCAGAGAAGGGCATGTGGTGAGAGTGCAATTTGGAGTCCAGATTTATGATGGCTAGGAAGGCTTTGAAGATGGGTGGCGTGGAGTCAGGCAAAATGCAGCCACTGCAAGGCAGCCCGACCTCTCCCTGTTTGCTTAGAAAACAATGGTAAAAAAAAAAGATGCAGAAAGTACAGCAAGTCCCTTCCAGTTTGAGGGCAGGGTAGAGACATCCATACCATGAATCATTCCT
>NW_005842845.1:514403-515413 GCF_000455745.1 Alligator sinensis
CCTGCTTCACAGCATAGACCCATGCCAAACTGTTGGGAGTTAGGTGGAGAGCGCCCTGGAGGAAGGTTACCCCAGAGCTGCCATAAACTGCCAAAGGACTCATTGTACCTTCCTCCGAAGCATCTGGATGCAGCCACCGTCAGAGACAGATCTAGACAGGCTTGCTCTGGCAGCTCTTGTGACAGTTTGCTGGTCATTCGAGACATGTTTCTAGACGCTGCAAAGAGCCAATTTCTTTGACAGGGAAAGGTGTTATGTTACTATGCAAGCACAGGCATACACTGCGGACTGCGACCTTGTCAAATCATATTTGCTCTGTGGTGTGAGGCTGACTCAGGGACTGACGTGTCCATAGAGAGCGTGGTAGAACAAACCGGTGTGTCAAAAAGCAATGCGAGCGGGTGAGTTGAAAAGGCAAGATGGCCTAGTGGTTAACGGACCCGCCAATGAATCATGGGCCTGGCTTCCAGTCTTGGCTTGGGCCTGCTGTGTGTTCTCCGACTCTGATTTACCACCTTTATTTTTCTTGTAAGCTTTTTAATGCAGGAACTTTCCTACCATGGGTCTGAACCAGGCCTACCCATTGGAGCGTTAGTGGTTGATGATACCACTATAATATAAATAACCATCTTTACAGCAACAAATTCTCTATATATTGCTCTGCAGTCTATATTTGCATTTGCTAAATACATTCTCATGTCCTCGGTGTATGGTTCTGGGTACATTTTTCTGTGATTAAAATGAAACACCACTATATAGATAGATAGATGTCTATATCTATATACCTATATCTATATCTATAGACAGATAGATATAGATAGATATAGCTATCTATATCTGTATCTATCTATAGCTATATCTATCTATCTATAGATAGATAGATATAGCTATAGCTCTATAGATATATATCTGTCTATATATGTATCTATTTATCTATATATATATGTATCTATCTATCTACATATGTATCTATTTATCTATCTATAGATATATATCTATCTATATATGTA
>NW_005842845.1:515493-523555 GCF_000455745.1 Alligator sinensis
GATAGATAGATAGATATCTTTATATTAGTGGTGTTTCATTTTAATCATGGAAAAATGTGGATTTTGGGTAACTTTTTCTAATCCCAAAATTGGGGATTTTTTTTTTTTTTATCAGAGAAAACCAGGATCGATGGTGATCACTTTAGCAATGTCCCCAAATTGCTGTGTGAAAGGGAGTCCCCAGCTGGAGAGAAGAGGAATACCAGGGAGGGAGTCTAAGGAGAGAAACTGGTTCCATTGTGGAAAACGTTGAACATCTATCCCAGAGAGCGTGCCGTATTCTCGCTGCAGCTTTACTCTGGAGAAAGAGCCGGTCTCCTTCTTTCTTCGTGACATGGCGAAGCAGCTGAGAATTGCACTGACTTTTCATTGATGGAGTCATTACCCATTGTTGCCCACCATGACCCTACGTCATTGTGTCTGTTGGCCAAATTGCGTAGCTAGCTAGTCACTGCTGTTGTGTTTGTTTTGCCCGCCAGAGGAGTTCCTCTCCAGCCTCGATCACTATGAAATCGCTTTTCCCATCCAAGTGGACCAAAACGGGGACTTCCTCACCTTTGACATGAGAAGCCAGCTGAAACAACGCCCCCGGCGCAGCCTGGGCTCCCTGTCCTATGAGCCATCTGAGCAACAGGTCTTCTACAAGGTCTCTGCCCACCGGACCCAGTTCCTCCTCAACCTGACGCTGCATTCGAACCTGCTGGCTGAGCACTTCACGGTGGAGTACTGGAAACGAGACGGGATGGACTGGCAGCACGACTTCCACGAGGACTGCCACTATGCAGGCCACTTGCAAGATCGATACCTGAACTCGAAAGTCGCCATCAGCAACTGCAACGGACTGGTGAGCCTCCATGTTTGCCCAGCCGAGGCCATTATTACTCACTATGGCCTCCTATAAAGCAAAGCAGATCCCCTAATCTTTATCACAGAATTGTACCTTGCAAAGTTGATGGGTCCCAACATGCACTTCTCCACTGGAATATGAATGATCAAATGGAGATGGAACAGTGCATGCTAGGAGCTGTACTCTCCAGAAGCCATATCCCTTGGTTAAAGTTGTGGGTAGCCATAAGCCCTACTTGGATACAAGTCAAATTCCCATTCAGATCTATGGGAGTCTCTCTGCTGACTTTAATTGGAATGAGCTGGGCAGATTTATAGCCTGCATTCAGATTATTTAATCTCTAAGAGATCCCACACTGAGCTCCCTTGCCTCTTTCCAACAACAACAACAACAGAGGCATTCTGCATGTACAAAGGAGGAATGTATTGTGGAAGGGTGGAGGTTTCTCAGAGAAGGAACATTCATAAGTCAAGTGCTTATCCAGGCCTCTGTAATTAAGACAGCATCCTTAGGGACTACCATCTGTCTGCATTTAAACTGCAGACAAAAAAAACCCAACCAAACAACCAAAAAACCCACCGTCTTGCAATGCCAAAATGCTTGCATGTCTTTGCTTTGATGATATCTTAGCCAGAAATGGGGAAGTGTGGTCACACTGTGATGTAAACCTTGCTGTGCTGTGATGCAATGGGTTTTCTGCAAGCAGTCACGGACATGGGGAACTGTGCTTATGTTGACGAACTGTCCAGCATCCCCCCATGCAATCTCCAGAGCAAAGGCAGACAAGAGCACCTTCCACTTCCCCTGGATGGATGTGGCAATTGCTCTAGAGCTTCCTCAACACATGGGAGTTGGTGCTGCCTCCAAAAGAGTCTCTATCCCTAGCCTCTCTATCTAGACCCCTCTCCTCTACACCAAGCAGAGGGGTTGGTGCAAACATATTCCTTGAGCAAACCATGAGAAATATCCTAGGATCATAGCAGAGCTGGAAGGGACCTCCTGAGGCCATCTAGTCCAGCTCCCTGCTCATGGCAGGATGGTTTCCTTGTGGGGTAAAACTAGAGAAATAGACTTTATGGGTTAGACTCATCTTTAGAGTAAAGCCCCCATATACCACTACGGCAGTGTAAGAGGGCTCTGATTTGGGAATGAATTCACAGCCAGTTTATAGTCAGAGCAGCCTAAAGGGGCCTTACTATATACAATACCTCTGTATGTCCTGTTTCCAGCCTGCCCCACAACCAGTGGGTAACATAGATCTTTCTTTCTTAATTTACTGATAGTCCCCCTGGGGTTTGCTGGAGGGTACATTTTGCACTATGAAGGATCTAACCATTAATTTTCCCCTCCTAGCATGGATATCAAATCCTCAGATAAGGTGTGGCCAGACAATACTTTGTCCAAGACCAGATAGTCCCATAGAACAGGAGGGGCATTGGGAGATCCCAGTGGCAGACTAATCTCCAGTCCCTCCCCAGGAGCGCACAGCAGGGCAGCAAGCATATTTTCTTTGCCTTCTGCTGGTACAGTAGCCCAGCAATGGCCTTGTTATCTGAGTTTACAAAACCAGTTGGGGGGCTCTTCTGTTTTAATGAGAAAAAATGGATTCAGCTGCTTTAAAGATAAACAAAGCTCTTGGATCGGAGGCAATATTTTTTATTAGACCAACTAAATAGTAGCAAAAAAAAATAATCTTTCTTTGCAAGCTTTTGGATCCAAACACCCTTCTTCAGGCTGAGGAGAATTCAAAGATTATAAAAGCCCTCCCAGGTAGAAAAGAAACTTCATTTTGCACAGGGGAGGTAGAGGCTGGAAGTTTATTCCTTTGCGAGAGAGTTGCTCTGTGATGTGCAGATTAGGTAGGCTTCTTCTCTGGAGGTGTCCGATGTCCATCAGAGAGGTGAAAATGTCTTCTGTCTTGGTTAGCAATGAAGTTTACATTTTTCAGCTGCTTTGGCATGGGGGACTGGCATAGGCGACTGGTGGGAGGGGGGGCATGTGCCCCCCCTGATAGAGCCATCCCCCCTGGCGCCACCGCCAGCAGTTTCTATGGTTGCTTGCCAGACCCATCCCTGCCAACAATGCCAATGCCATCTTCTGAAGGTGTCCCCCCCGTAGACTCAGGAGGCACCAGTTGCCCATGGGGGACTGGTGTTATCCAACCCAGTTGTGTGGGTGCTGTCCAGCCCCCCAAAATGCCAGCCCACATTTTTGTCACCCCCTCACTCTGCCATAGCACTTCCTCCTCTGGGCCCTTCGAATGGAGGTGACTAAGTCTTCTCTAGGGATAAAAGAGGATAGCAGGGACCAGAACCCAGCCCAAGTGCTACTTTCTTTTTCCTCCTTCTTCCTGCCAGAACTATTCAACTCTCACCCTTGGCTGTTGCAGAGCCCTCAACATCCCATCCTGTAGCCAGCGCCTCCCCTTTTAAAACCTTTTTGGCCAGCAGTGGAAGGAGAACCCCGGCAGTCTCCTCGTCCTGTTTCTTTTTCTTCTCTCAGCTCTTTCCTCTCACCATCTGTCTCATGTGCCTGGGGGAATCCAACGCGGGGTGTGTCTCTGCAAATGGGGAACCCCTGGTTTTCCCCAGTTGCAGAGGTGTGCCTAGAAATCCCCCAATCATCCCTCTGCTAGTGGAGAAACCCAAGGTTCCCCCGTTGGCAGAGGTGTGCCCAAGGGTTGTCCCGCAGGATCAGGCCCCAGCTGTCCCCAGAAGTGTCGGGGGCCCAACTGTGCAGGACAGCGGGCAACATCTGTTTTGCCCAATGAAGCAGATCAGCTGGGATGTGTCCCAGTATGGCTGATCCACCTTCTTGGACAATGTCTGTTTATAACCCTTGTGTCCAGTCAAGTAGAAATGGAAAAGATCCGTCTAGTTCCTCTAGTCCCTGTCCCAAGGGAGAGTGCTGGACGGACCGGTCCCTGTTGTTGCTTGCACCATGACAGGATGGCATGATATTTTCCTGCACGTGACATGCAGAGCTGATATTAAGGGGGTGTTGGTTATATGCTGCAGTTAGTATATGCTAATATAATCTGTAGGCTAAGGAGGCAGAAGGTGCTAGATGTCAAAGACCAAGCAACCGAGAGAATGGGTAGCAGAACTCAAGGCTGTCCCAGGTTCCCTGAATGTCCTGCCCTGTCCCCTCACACAATGCACTCACTTCTGCTTCAATGGGTAAGTTAAACCATCTGAAGTTGCAGCAAGGGAAGTTTTGGTTAGATATTAGGAAGGATTTTCTCACTAGGAGGGTAGTAAAGCACTGGAACTGGTTGCCCAGAGAGGCAGTGGAAGCTCCATCCTTGGAGGTTTTCAAAACCCGGATAGACAAAGCTTTGGCCGGGATGATCTAGCTGGGGATGGACCTGCTTTGAGCAGGAGGTTGGACTGGATGTGACCTCCTGCGGTCCCTTCCAACCCACATTTTCTATGAGTCTATGTTAACTCCCTCCCCGCTCTCTTTTTGCTATCTACTCACACCTTATGTCACCTCTGAGTTTGGCCTATGTACCTGCGTACATCCACCCGACTCACACTGACATCTGTTGTGCTATATGCCTCAGACGCCTCAACATAATCCCAGCAATCGAAACACATGCACAGTCACCTGGACGCACAAACAATCCCAACACACACACACCCCCATCCTTGCTGGCATCCCGCACGCCCTGATGCACACCAACCCATCACATCCCAACACGTAACGTGCATGATGCTCCACTTCATTTTGAACAGAATAAAAGTCACTGCAGCTTAAGTTGTCGGAAGCAAAGGGCAGGATGGTCGCGGTTCCAAAACACGCACCGGCCGTTGGCTGCCAGCAAGGCAAGGCCGCCAGCAAGCCTGCAACAAAAAGCAGCTGGAATCGACAGGAAGCAGGCCTAGAAGCGTTTGCTGTCTGGGTTGTACAGGGGAACTGAAAAGCTTGTATTCAACAGAGAACTATTTCAATCCACGGGCTGTTTGGGATCCCAGAGACCCATGTGCCTGGGAGCGCCATAAATTTGCACACCTCAGGTGGAAAGAGTCAAAAGTGACATTGTCCTGTATTTGCCTCTGAAGACCTGAGTTCAAAAGGCAGCATTCCTCCTGTAACCAGGATGTTGAAGGAGCCGCAAGATCTAGTACATGGGTAGGGGGGTGACTTGTAAATCTGCAAACCTGTGTCTTTCTCCCACCACTTCTGTCACCGAATGCGTGTGCTCTTCGGCATATCGCTGCTCTTCTGTGCCTCTATTTCTTCCTCTGTAAAATGGGGAGAATGCTACTTACTCTCCTTTGTAGAGGAATTCAAGTCCTGCAAATGAAAAGGGCTGAGTAAGTTTTAGGTATTGCTATTCACCTGGGTAGAGAGTCTCTGAAAAGCTGATCCTAAGGTTAAAAAACATGTCTGTTCCTCGTCTATTCTGCTTAGTAAGAGATTTGTAAAATCATTTGATTTTAGCTGGTAAAGTATTATTACTATTATTGTTTATTTTTTGCCTTAGAGTAGGACCTACAGCAGTGTTCCCAACCTTTTTTTGCCTGGACCCGCTGCTGGGAGCGGAGTGCAGTGGCAGTGGCCCGGGGGTGGGGGAGCTCCCGGCACGGCTCATCCTTCGTGCGTGGCACTGCCGGCATTGCCCCCGCAACCCTCATTTGGGTTGCGACCCAACCGCTGACCTAGAGGCTGCCAGTTGAACTCAGAATCTCATGGTGCCAAAGCTGTACAAACCCAGAAAAAAGGTGATTTGTCCTTGCTCCCAAGAGCAGCATTGTTCTCTCCCCTGAAAATAGTTCCACGGTTAATAGTCAAACTGTAGAGACAGGACTGATACAATGACATGATACGCCAGTAGACAGGCAAACACCTACATGTCAGATCTTTGGTGTTCCATGTTAGTACAACACCCGACACACTGGGATCCTGCTTAATGACTGGAGCAGCTTAGATCACAGCTTCACACTCCACTACCGGGAATGTGACGTTTGGATCCAGAGCCTAAGCAAATCTAAGCTTTGTGGATCAAGTCTTCATTGAGCACCAGCTCCATAAAAATGAAATCCCACGAGCCGGTCCTGCAAAGGCAAACACATGCACTCCTGTAAATTGTCCTCCCGAAGGTAATAAGACCACTCGAGTGCTCGAGGTCAACTCATACCACTAAACCCAAGCTCTTACCTCTCTCTCTCTTTTCCTCAGTAGAACTCAGTGTGTTTTACGGGGGGCACCAGCGTGTGTAAGGGTTTGCAGTTTCATATGCAAGAGTTTGCAGGATTTGGACCCTTATCCTCCCCAGCTTGGTTATAGGCAGGGATCCTGATTTTCTCTGATTTAAAAAAATCCCCAATTTTTGGTTAAAAAAAAGTAACTCCAAATCCACATTTTTTGGTGATTTAAATGAAACACCATGGGTAGCTAGCTAGCTAGCTAGCTAGATAGATAGATAGATATAGTGGTGTTTCATTTATCTGTGATTTAAATAAAACACCACTAAGATAGATAGATAGATAGATAGATAGATAGATAATATTATCTATTTATATCTATATATAGTGGCGTTTCATTTTTCTGTGATTTAAATGAAACTCCACTAATATATAGATATATACAGATATAGATAGATATATCTAGCTAGATATCTATAGCTAGATATCTATATCTATATATAGTTATATATCTATCTATATATCTATCTATATATCTATATATAGATATATATCTGTTTATATATATCTAGATATATCTAGATATATATCTATATCTAGATATCTATATCTATGTATATAGATCTATATCTGTATCTATATATCTAGATATATATCTATATCTATATAGATATATAAATATCTATATCTATCTATCTATAGATATAGATTAAAATGAAACACCACTATCTATCTATCTAGATATAGATAGATAGTGGTGTTTCATGTTAATCATGGAAAAATGTGAACTTGGGGTTACTTTTTTTAAACCAAGAATTGGGGATTTTTTTAAGTCAGAGAAAACCAGGATCCCTGGTTAGAAGCTAATAGGACAAACCATTTAGCATTCATCTCTGCTCTGCAGGTGACTTGAGTGCATTGCAGACAGGATGTCCAGTTCAGCTCCCACACAAACCACAGCTCTATCCCGGCGGACTCCACGTGGCCCCCCTTCAGCAGGCTCTGGCCCGTTGGAGAACAGTAAGAGGTAGTGTTCGGCTCGTCCTTGTAACAGGGGTAGTGGCAGGGCATAGGGATGCCCCCTGCCCATAAACAGCTCTGCAAAGAGCCAGAGAGGAGTCCCTAGACAGAAGGAACGACCTGTCTCTAGCAGCACGGCTATGCTCTCCCTTCCTGCTGCTCTGCCATAAGCCGGCGTTGACCTCCTTCTCCCCGTCCCACAAAGCCGGCAGCCAGCTGGCTTCGTAGGCCGACACTCGGCTTTCCGTCGGAGTCCTTGCCAGGCTAACCTCACACTACCTCGCTTGTGTTTGAAACAGTGGAGCTGGGCCAAGAGCAACAGAGCTTGGTGCAGAAGGAAATCCCCCGGCACTCTGTGGAGATGGGGACTTCACAGTGCGCACACTGCCCTGATTCAGCTTTCATAGTGGGGCGGGAGGGTGGGGAAGGAGACAGAGAAAGACCTATTAAGGAGGCAGCTTTGACCCCTAAAAAATGCTCACCCCACTCGCTCAGCAACCACACTTTTAGTGAGCTTGCACCTTCCAAACAAGCATTGCAGGATGTTTTCGAGGCATCTTCATTTCCCTGCATCTTCCAAGCAGGTCAGTATTGTTATTCCCCTTTTAAAGAGGAGAAAGCTTAGGGACAAAGGGGTGAAGCACCTTGCTGAAGGCCAAGCCATGGCAGAGTTTATAACAGATGCCTCTGTTCTCAGGGCTGTGCTTCAGTGTCTAGGCTGGAGAGGAAGGATGGGCCAATGGTTAGGGTGTTACCCTGGTATTTAGAGTACCCAGTTCTTGTTCTCTTCCCCGTCCTTGTGACCAAGTCACTTTGTCTCACTGTCACTCCACTACCCAGCTGTAAAATGGGAGGAATAGCGCTGCCTTACCTCGCTGGGTTGTATGAGAATAAACTCAATAAGAGCGTTGAGGTGCTCAGGTATTACAATAATATGGGGCAGGTAGGTATGTACCTTTGATAGGGTTTCTCCTACAGACCTTGGAGGACCCTGGTAGATCACCTGGCTCATTAAGCAGAACTAGAGCTTAGTGTTATGTAGGGA
>NW_005842845.1:523586-563979 GCF_000455745.1 Alligator sinensis
TATTTGCAAACTTCTCCTGGTTCGGAGGCAGATTTTGATTAGGCCCAGGTCTCCCCACTCTTTTGATAAGAGCAGTGTTTCACATGCACAGCCATTTCTAGCAAGTTAACTCAATCCACAGCTGAGAGATGTTCAGCCAAAGGAGAAAAAAACACACAAAAGGAAGTAGGGGTGGAGGTTGTAGCCGTGTTGGTCTAAGGACACAGGCAGACAAGGGTCTTTGGGTAAATCTGATATCTTTTATTAGACCAACTCAAAGTCTTTTGGACTAACTCAGTCTTTTACTAGACCAACTCAAAGTCTTTTGGACCAACTCACAGTCTTTTATTAGACCAACTCAACTAAGTAGGTGATACAGGCTATGACAACCACTTAATGTAGTAAATTGTGGCAGCAGAGCTAAGCAGTTAAAGCAGTGGCCTTAGACTTGGGTTATAATCCTATCTCTTCCATTGGATGACTGAATGAAACTGGGCTGGATTTGTAAAGCTATGTGGGTGTATAAAGCTGCTGATAGGTGCCTGCCTTGTGGGATCTTCAAAGTCCCTATGCATATTACCTGGTGTATTTAAATGAATGTAAAAATGCTGTATCACACCTAGGAGTGATAATTGAATAGTACTGAACATAATGCTCACAGCCAATACACATAATCCAGGGGTGGGCAAAATGCGGCCTGCGGGCCGGATGCGGCCCACCAGGCCATTCTACCTGGCCCACGGGGCCCCTAAAAAATTTATAAAATTAATATTAATTTGCCCCGACTGCCTGTCACGCGGCCCTCGATGGCTTGCCAAAACTCAGTAAGCAGCCCTCCGCCCAAAATAATTGCCCACCCTGACATAATCCCACAATCACCTTGAGCCTCCACTTGTGAGCAGAGCTGATGACTAGGAAATTGCACATGGATAAGTTTGCAAATAAAGGCTGGGATTGTCAAAGGATGATGTGGCGTGCCCACGATGTTGAGTGTCCTATTGGCGTTGAGTGTCCACGACAATCACAAGCACCAGGTTCAGCTCGCTCTGACCTATGTGATCTTATGTCCATTTGCGCATGAAGGATCACTGCACATTCACAGAAATGCTCATTAATCCCCAGAATTTCATGTCATTGATTGGGAATGATTAGTTGTCTGAAAATTCATTATGAAAGGTCATTGCATGTCACTCATTATGCTCCCGTTCTAAAGCATTCAGTTATGGCATTAGGATGCTCTGCAGAAGTAACTACCATGCCGCTTAGGGGACTGATCACACAATGGGCATAACGAAGGGGCAAAGAGAATGCCTAATGAGCAATCAGCTGGCTGGATTTGGTCAAACCCACTGTGTGAGCACTGTTGAATAAACGCATTCATGGAGTTTGGGGTGGGAATGATTTGTTAATCAAAAATGGGACCAACTTCTGAAAAAAAAATCTCCTCTATGTGAAGCTGTTCAACCCGCTCAGCTAACAAATAGTCCTGGGATGAAATTTGTTCACCCAAACCATTTCTCATACAATTAGGAATAACAAAGTGTAAAAATCAAAGCAATAGGGTCCCCATTGCCCTGCCCCTTCTCTTGCCCTCTACCAGTGCAGCATGTGTGTAAAGTGCTAACAAATCTCAGTGATAATATTTTACAGCTGCTGTTTTGCAAATGGCTGCTCGCAGGTCACCAGAGAGTCTCCCCAGCTCTGTTCACCGATCATTCAGAGAGCACTGAGGGAGCTAAATTCACCAAATTGATTTTTTTTTATGTTAATTCTGCACCCAGCTCTGGTCCCTCTGGTCCGTTCATTCTACTAATGTGCATGTGTGCGTGTGCTTGCACGTGCATGCACGTGTACCCCTGTGTGCATGCGGGCATGCATGTGTGCATATGCATAAAACTCATCTGTGTCGTGTCTAATTAGAATTAGTACTTTCAAGGCCCAGTTCTCATTTACACTAAGGCCCTTTAAAAACCTTTTGCAGTATATAGAGGGCTTAACATGAATTAATCATGTGCATTGTTACATGTCTGCCGGAGTGGCGTGAAAACAGGATGGTGAGAATCAAATGTAGTGCTCATGTAGGGGACAGCATCAGTATAAAGGGAATCTAGCATCGGCAAAATGCCTTGTGGTTACAGCTAGTGAAGACTGACATCATCTTCACCGTCATTTCATGAAAATGTTATATGTGAAACTGTATTTTTTGCATTAACAATTGTAAAGCGTTTGGGTACAACAGTGCTGGGGCCAGTTATGGACAGCTGGATCGTAATGAAGAGAAATACTGTCCGTGGAAGGATGGAGGCAGTCAAATATTTGATGTAGGGGGCTGGATCTGAGCTTGAAGGGAGGGTTTGGGGAGGGCTAGATGCACGTGGAAGCTGAGGTTTGTTGAAATTTGAGTCTTGGTTTAGTTGAGTCCAAGTTTAGGGGAAGGATATGAGGGGCTGGGCTTGAGATCGGGGTGAAAATGTAGAGATAGGTCAAATATTGGGTGACAGTGTGAGTTTGTGGTGAATGCTTGGGAGTTTGTGCACGGCCCTTTGGTCAGCTGGGCTCTCATTTCACCCATGGCAGCAGACTCGTCTTGCCCAGTTTATCTAATGCGGGAAAGGGAACCAGCAGGGAATTTGACACATGGGACATATCACCTTACTTCTCTCTTCTTTTCCTTTTACTCCCCCGACCTTTCCTTTTGCAGCATGGGGTGATAGTCGCAGATGAAGAGGAGTATTTCATTGAGCCACTGAGCCCAGGAGCCAACGTCAGCGCAGGGAATGAGGGCGAGGGAAGCCCGCACGTCGTGTACAAGCGATCGTCTCTCCAGTACCCACACATGGATGCAGCCTGTGGCGTGTTAGGTATTTGTGCCAGTGACTCCAATTCTCTCCAGCGCAAGCTGGGAATTCAGCTCCATGTAGACCCACATCCTCAGCTCTTTGCTGCCCCTTGTAGCAAGAAGCAGCTCTGCATTCGAGCCAAATTTGTATCCTACCTATGAGAACATGGCATTGCCCAGGTTGTTCAAAGGTATAAATCAAAGAAGTCAAGAATACTGCTTCTGGAAACCTTTTTAACCCAGGCTAAGACACTATAGCATTTTGTCCCCATCTATTGATTAGAACATATCCCAAAGGTAATATCTTGCTAGGAGGTGCTCCAATAGCTCAAGCAGCACAGGTCTGTGGGTGGATCTAACAGTTTTGGTCTTGCTAGTGACTTGTGGGGTGGCAGTAGTATGCCACTATATATGAATTATGTTCCAGCCTTTAATTACATGATCACGTGCTGTTTTTCCCAGAGAACCCCTGTCTCATTCAGTGCAGAGGAGTTGGGTAGTGAAAGCGATAGAGGTTGCCAAAGAGAAAGGACAATGAATGGTTGGGGCGGTTGAATGCTGCCCTGGAGAACTGGATTCGATCCCTGCCTCTGCCACAGAGCTCCCATTCGATGCTGGGCAAGTCACTTAAAGCTTTTCATGGTTGATTACTAATTGTGCTTTCTGCATTTCTGGGGTACCCGACTTAAGATCCTGGTGGCTAATTTGCAGAAGAGCTGAGGACTCAAGCTCATGAGTGGTCTGAACATAGATAGTGCTGCATAATGCTATGTGCTCTGAGAAGTCAGGTTCTTATCACATCAAGTCTAAGGTCCTCCTGCACCTAACAGCCCGTTGTGGTTAACCTTATCAAGGGTGGGAGGGATTTTGCGATCGTCTCGGACTGGGTGTTGCGGGATGGAATTAAGAGCACCCTTGTCAACAACCGAGTTTCAATTGAGAAGGTCTTCAAAATGCTCCTTCTAACGGGGTTGATGGGTCCCCTGTCCTTGATCAGGTCTCCTCCATCCTTAGGTCTCAAGAGGGTTGATCCCTGACAGCTCGGACCATAGATGGCTTTGTTGACACTTAAAAAAAAACCATGCATAGCGTGGATGTCAGCAAGATGTTGAATCTCCTTCACTTTGTCTTCCCACCAGCTATTCTTCATATTGCAGGTCCTCCTTTGGACCTCTGCCTTGGCTTGTTGGCAGTTGATGTCCTTCTGCCAAGCACAAAAAGCCTTGTGCTTGCAGCTGATTAACGCTTGGGTCTTCCGTTCATTCTCATCAAACCAGTCTTGATGTTTCCCAGTAGAGAATCCAAGCATCTCTTCACGGACACTGGTGACAATGGACTTCAAAGCACCTCAAGTGCTGCCAGTAGTCTCCCATTGTCCGGATGTCTGACACCCATCCAGACGTCTGACTCCAGATTCCTAAAGCAAGGTTTATTCTCACAGCTCAATTAAGGAGTACGCTTGAGAGGAGGGCAGAGAAAGTGCTTCAAGGATGTCCTCAAGGCCAGCTTGGAAAAAATGCAACATCAACTCATGGGAGGCTATAAGCCCGGACCACCCCAAATGAGAAAGAGCCTGCTGCAAGGATCTCAGGACTTTGAGACCTTACAATGACAGCAGGAGACGGAAAAACAGGAGTGACAGAAACAGCCCATCACAGCCCAAATCAAAAACCCAGGACCTCCCACCCCACACAGAAACTTGTGCCCAAGTTGCAGCAGAGTCTGCCAAGCCCAGATCAGCCTCGCCAGCCATCTTCAGACCCACAGATAAAGCAGTCATGGAAAGCAATCATCCTCAATGGCGAGGGACTGCTGAAGATTGTGGTTAATGCATACCAGTTTTTGTAGCCTACAGGACACAAAGGAGGGATGTGGCCAGCATTACATCCAGCTGCCTTTGATGCTCCAGCCCAAAGGAGCAAGTGGTACCCATTTACAGCTGGGTCATTTGGCACGAGTCCAGGGCAGGACTTTAAGCCACATGTCCAGAGCTGTAGCAAGCTGCCTTACCCCATTCTGTCACTACGCCCTTTAGGTGTCCCACGTTGGCACCCCAAATCAGTGACCATTTAGAGTCAAGTGTTTTTGTGCCTCAATTCTCCATCTGCAAAATGAGGACATGGACTCTTCATATCGCTATGAAAATAAATGAATTTGTGTCTGCAAGGCTCTGGGATACTCTAGTTATGAGCATCACTGCAAAACTAATAATTCGGAGGAAATGAATAATGCTCCTTTTGGAGCAGGGTTGGACTAGTATGCAGGAAGCGAGGCCTGGGGACACATGCTGAGTGAGGAAGATGCAATATGGAACAGCTGTTCATTAATTGAGCACTGAATGAAACAATGGTCGTGCAGAACACATAGTACGTGATCAAAGGCAATCAAAGACTGTAGCATAACCCGCACACACAAAAGGGGCAAATTTAAGATTGCATGGGTTTTCTTAATCCTGACATCTCCCAGGTTTGAGAGCTTGACTTTGCAATGTTAATAATGTTCTTTTAACGTACTGTTTGTGCATGTGATTAATATATCTATATATCTATATCTCTCTCTATATATAGAGATATAGATAACTATATATAGATAGATATATAGATAGATGTGTCCCCATAGATATCTATACATATATAGATCTATATCTATATCGATATATCTATAGATCTATCTATATCTATATCTATAGATCTATCTATATCTATATAGGTATCTATATATATATATATTTATATCTATATCTAGATAGATATAGATAGATATCTATATATCTATATCTATCTAGATATCTATATATATATATTTATATCTATATCTAGATAGATATAGATATATAGATATCTATCTATAGATATAGATAGATATCTATCTATATCTCTATATCTATCTATATATATAGTTAGTGGTAAAGGAACAGATACCATTTCCTCTTCTTTCTCTCCAGAAAGATGGAGAAAAATGTTGTTTCGGTGAATGTGAAAAACTGTTTATAACGTGTGTACTCCCAAACTTTGTGTCTAAGCACCCCCTTCAATGTGTGCCTTATACATGGGTCTTGATGGATAGAGATGGGAGCTTGCGGATCTGTTGGTCTTGTACATGCCAGGACCGTGCTGGAGTCTTTCTGTGCCTGGACTGTGTCCATCTGCATTTGGTAAAAGTTGGTATGGGGGTGGATACTGTATAGCAGGGCTGTCTTTATTCTACAGTGATTTTTGGTGAACACGTACAGGGCTGAGAGGTATCTCAGAACAAAGGTTGTGTGCGTGTGTTTGTGTATGAGTTCCTATGGGTGAGTGGTGTGGCGGGGGGTACGGTTGAGCGATGCATCAGAACAGGAGGTTCTGTGTTAGGCAAGTCTCTGCGGTTGGAGGTTGTGTGGGAGGGAGGAGTACACGAAGGAAGGTATTGTATGTATGTAGGTGAGAAGCTGCGGGCAGGGTGCCTTATTGAATGGGGTGGGAGCCCCAGGGGAATTACTGTTCGTGGGTGCACCCCTCTGGCCTGGACTGAGCCTTGGTAGCTGTGTGCCTAGGGTGATGTGTTTGCCCTGTCTTTTGGTAGGAGCACACCGTGTGAAGGGGAACACGGGCACGCGTGCAGATGATGCATACATGCCCTATCTCCCCCATCTCTTGCTCAGCAGGCAGGGAATGATGATTTTGCCCTCTGTTCCCCATGTGGGATGACCACGAGGCCCGGCGCACGTTCGGGCTGGAGATTTACGCTTCATTCTGGATTTCCTGCCCATGGATGGTTGAGTCGCGGCCGCCAGGCTCTGCGGTGGATGCCCGGGTGGAAAGCATGTTGCTGGAGGGTTACAATGTGGGAGACATTCATGTGAGACAACCGCAGTTTCTTTTGAGGAATCGCTGTGAGCTGCCAGAGATATTTCGAGTAGCAAAGCAATGATGTCTTTGCCTTCCCCCTTATCCTTCCACTTGGAAGCGTCTGTTCTCCCCTTCTATTTTCTCTCATCCATCTCCTCCCCCCCACCTACTTATGATCCTTGTCCTAGAAGAAGTTCAGTCTAGGCTCCCCCAGAAGCTTTGCCCCCCCCCCCTCCCGGCATGACCCAGCGGGTGCCAGGAAAAGTGTCCTTGCCATATGCAGGGCCTTCAGTCCTTGCTGGATTGCCAAACAGGGTCATCTCCTTTGTTTTTTGAGATGGTGCTTGGGCTACACGTCTAGCCCCATCCCATACACAGTAGCAGAGGCAGGAGACACATCCTTGCTACAAAGTGCTTGCAAACTCTCTGTCTCACAAGGGTGCTGTAAGGAAATAGCTATTGCAGGTTGTCAGACGGCTTGGTAAATAGTTAAGAAAAATATAGTAAACAGTGCACGCGTGCGTGCATGTGTTCACGCTGGAAGGAATTATTGCCCAGGTGTTTCAATGTCCCTGTGCGGACAGTAGAAAATCTTCACCCAAGCGGAAGCAGGCAGAGCTGCTGTCTGTAGCATGCAGCACGATGGCAGTCCAGGGCCTGAGATGGCCTGTGTGTCTGTAGGATTTTTGACCTCTTTTCCATGAGTAAAATCTCCCCATCTAGCAAGTTGCACTGGCAAAGCATGTCACTTCCTAGATGCGTGTCTATACACATGCTCCAGGGTAGAGACGTTTTAATTAGAGCAGCTCCCGGATAGCCACTCTAATTAAAACGTTGCAGCGTCACGTGTATCAACCACCCCGCATGGCAAAATGGCATTTTAACTAAAGCTCATCCGACAAGTGCCCCTGCCGTCATGTGGAAACGCAGGATGCTTAATACACGTGACGGTGAGGCACAATGAATCGAGTCTGTGCCGATGTGTTGTAATTAGAGTGTGTCAGAGCATGTGTATAGGCACCCAAAGGCTCCCACCGACCTCTGTAAAGGAAGCTGGTAAAGGAAGGGAGGGAGGCTGGTGTTTTGCAGTCAGGATCAGAGGATGCAGAGGGGAGGGTGCTCCCAACTGCCCCGAGTCTTTGGCTGGTGTGTGTGTCCCCGCAGGATGCATTTGATCCTGAGGATGTAAAGCTGAGATCCCCCTCCCGTGACTCGTGAGCCAACGTAGAAGCACGGCTGTAAGGGATGGTGCTTCTAGGAGCAGCGTCACCTTTGCGGCAGCGCCGACGAGGAGTGAGGAGGGCTGCATCCCTCCTGCTCCCGCCAGAGCGTCAGGAGACGACCTGGATTTTCCTGGCCCCGCTCCTCCCATCGTGGCTCCCAAAGTCATGTTACGCAAGGCAGCCAGCAGACTCCCCTTGTGCTGACTCCTTGCCACATTCCCCAGCTTCCAGACGAAAGCGAGTCTGTTCCCAATTGTTTCTTGGAAAGCAAAGACCATGGAGTAGGAGCCACAGGCCAAATACAGTTCAGAACAACCACAGCGCAACTGGCCTCGGCAGTGACATCCCCTCCTGTCGCCCCACAGTCTTGACCTGTCCTGACCTCCCCAAAAATCCCCCTTCTCTGCGGGCAGCAGACCACAAGCTCTCCCCGGTCAAGCCAAGTGGCCTTGTCTGAGCTCCGTGAGGTCGGATTCAATCACGTTCCTAGATCCCCAAATTAAGCCCACCTCCCCCATCCTGCCCAGGAGGATGTTTCAGGTTTCTCACTGCTCCAAAGTAGAGGGGCATGGATTCATTTCTGCCTCTGGTTTCCTACCAAGAAAGCTTCAGTGGGACCCCTAGCAATGGTCTTCCAGTGCATTACAATTCCCGGCGTTCAGGATGCTCCTCCCGCAGTGCCCCTGCGCTGGGCAAAGTACGGCAGTAGGGAAGGAGTATGCTCAGCGGGGCCAACTCTCTTTGGAGACAGGCACTTGAGCCAAAGCAGCTTGGTTTATCAGTCAAGGCTGAAGCAAAGTCCTCCATCTACTGTGAGTTTAGGGCAGGGGTAAGCAACCCCTGGCATGGGCGCCAGAGTGCGGCATTGAATGCATTTTGCTTGGCACGCGTGCCTCAGGGTGGACGGCAGGGAAGGGGCCGGGGCTGCACTGCCACTACAAGGATCGGGCCCCTTGTGGCTCCCCCACCATCTGCCCCTGGCACTCCTAGTCGAGGTCACGGGTGTTTTTGGCAACTCCACCCAAAATATTGCTGACCCCTGGTTTAGAGGTTGCAACCACTGCTGAAGCCAAAACCTGTATTTAGGGCTGGAAGATGAAGAAAGGAGGGGGATGATTTGCAATGGCTTTGCTTTCACGGTATGTTTGCATACTTGCTAAGTGGCAGAGCCATAGGGGGAGGGCGGAGATGGCTGGAACAGCAAAAGATGCCACAGGTAAGGACTCAGCTGTATTGTGGGAGTTGTGTGGGGGAGCCCAGAGATAGCAAAGGGGCTGTAGGCTGGTGTGAAGGAGAAGGGGTGGACCTGAGCTTGGGGTTGGGGTACCAATGGGGACTGGGGGTCAGCATGGGGAGCTTTTTACAGGTATTATGCACCTTGTACCTGACTGCAGCCAGTGCCCTTCCACGTCACATTCCTAACACTAAAAATCACTCTCAATGTGGTATTTCGGGACAGTATATACGCCTTAAAGTCCCTTTCTTTTCCCAGATGAGAAGCCCTGGAAAGGAAGACATTGGTGGCTGAGAACACTAAAGCCCTCCCCGCTGAAGCCGTCAAGCAACCACAGCCAGCGAGGCCAGCTGCCCCTAAAGAGATCTGTCAGCACCGAGCGCTACGTGGAGACCCTAGTGGTGGCTGATAAAATGATGGTGGGGTACCACGGGCGGCGGGACATAGAGCAGTATATCCTGGCCATCATGAATATTGTAAGTGTTATACCCACATCACAGTCCGGCTTGAGGTGTATAGCATGGGAGCCTCTAGGTGATTCCCGCAGCACGGCGGGTGGGGAGTTTGCTTCCTTCAAGGGAAAAGGAGGACGAGCAGGGGACAGTGCAGAGCACCATGCATATAGAGCAGCCCATGCTGGCCATGCCCTGAAAAACAATGGCAGATCAAGGCAGGTTACGTGCCTTCTTGGCCGGTTTGATTTGGAGCAGGGCCCAAACTGACCTAAACATAAACCCCCAAACCCGCTTGCTTATTTTCTGGGGAGGGAGAATCGGAGCGGGCTGGAGTGTGGAGTCGGTTGCCAATGCACTCAAGTCAGAGTGGCAGAATCTGGCCTCAGATGGCCATACTACGGGCCAGATCTACTACGAGAGGAGATAGCCTTTGAACAGCCTTGCAAATGATCTCTTATGATCAGCATTGCAAATTGGGCAGGAAAACAGATAAACGTAGAATCATAGTCATAGAAAATGAGGGCTGGAAGAGACCTCAGGAGGTCACATCTAGTCCACCCCCCTGCTCAATGCAGGACCCCAACTACATCATCCACGACAAGGCTTTGTCTAGCCGGGTCTTAGAAACCTCCAAGGATGGAGAGCCCACACCCTCTCTGGGTAGCCTGTTCCAGTGTTTTACCACCCTCCTCATGAGAGAGTTTTTCCTAATATCCAACCTAAACCTCCCCTGCTGCAACTTGAGCCCACTGCTCCTTGCTCTGTCATCTGCCCCCACTGAGAACAGCCCAGCTCCATCCTCTTTGCAGCCCCCCTGTAGGGAGTTGAAGGCCGCTATTAAATCCCCCCTCGGTCTTCTCTTCTCCAGAATAAATAAGTCCAGTTCCTTCAGCCTCTCCCCATAAGTCATGTCCCCCAGCTCCCTAAGCATTTTGATTGCCCTCCATTGGACTCTCCAATTTGTCCACATCCTTTCTGTAGTGGGGGGCCCAAAACTGGACACAGTGCTCCAGATGTGGCCTCACCACTACAGAATAGAGGGGAAGAATCACTGCCCTCGATCTGCTGGCAACGCTCCTACTGATGCAGCCCAGGATGCTGTTAGCCTTCTTTACAAGGACACACTGCTGGCTCCTGTTCAGCTTATTGTCCATTTTAACCCCCAGCATCTTTTCTGCCAAGCTGCTGCTTAGCCACTTGGTCCCCATATGGTAAAATGCAATAGCAATCTGCTCTCATGATTCAGGGTACAAATTGATCACCATAAAAATTAGGAAACCAGTCTGTGTGTGCCTAACTTCTGTTCTGTTATGGGTCTGGACCGGTTTCCGATCACTTATACCGGTAAAAG
The DNA here is from genome assembly GCF_000455745.1 of Alligator sinensis. Lineage (NCBI taxonomy): Eukaryota > Metazoa > Chordata > Crocodylia > Alligatoridae > Alligator > Alligator sinensis. Next base: position 534,498 of record NW_005842845.1, read on the forward strand.
TGTAATGTCTACCTGGCCTAAGAGACCGTGGCATTTCCTGCCCACATACATAGTCATCTGCAAAGCTCAGACCCAACGTTTTAAGCATCTGAACAACTTACCAGCAGATAGACGGGTGTGGAGCTTTACCATTGTGCAAGTGTATGCCCTTGCTTTGTGGCAACTGGAAGCTGAGGCACCGTTTCTCACTTCTTTTTCACTTTCATACTGTTTAACTTCCTCAAACAGGCTGATAAAGGCAGCTGTGATGGAGCTGCCAATGCATGGCAAAGTCCTGCCCGCTTTGGCTCCATAACTGACATATGGTGCAGCTCCAAAGCCAAAAGCCTTTGCCCCCTGGACGCAAGAAGGAGATCTAGGTACTGTTAAGAGGATTAGTGCTTTCTGTTAGAGTCAGGCCGAAAACAGGACCCCAAACTGAATGCTCCTTGCTTTTGGAAAGATCTGAAATCCAAATCCAGACCCCATTTTTGGACAGTGTTTATCTTTGTGGTCACCCTTCCAACATGATGGGGCCAAGACCCCTAAAAACCAATGCCCATGGATTTCCTCCAGCAAAGGGCAGCAGCGTGCACCCACCCAGGCGCTAGCCACCCGCCGCTGCATCATCTCAGTGACAGCGAGCTCATTTTTAAGACTCGTCTTTTCTTGTTTCTTGGAGGTCAGGTTGCCAAACTTTTCCAGGACTCGAGTCTGGGCAATATTGTCAATATTCTCGTGACCCGACTAATTCTTCTCACCGAGGATCAGGTAAAATTTGGGGGGGGGGGCTTCTGGGTCTTTGCCAGCCCAGCACACCTGAACAGCATGGCGGTTCTTCCGTCACGCTGCTGAGCTTGTTGTATCCCTGCGTGTTAAAACACGAAGCCATGGTTGAACAGCCCAGGCATAACCAAGTCGAGCATCTAGGTAGAGCAGGTTCTCCCGGGTGCAAAATGCTTGCCGACTTGCTAAATGTACCAAGCCCCCTTAGAGAAAAGGGACCTGCTGTGTTAAGAAGCAACCCAGGATTCACCAGCCACAGTTGAATGCACCACAGTATCTCTGTGGTCTTGATTCCTCCCACACCACCTCGCTCAATGGGAGAGGGAAGTGGATCTCCGGCTGATCTGGGAGAAGGTATTCCTGGTTCACCGTGTCATGGCCTCTTTGGGGACATAACGGGACTGCTTCCCTTCCAGCCCACTTTGGAGATTAACCACCATGCCGGGAAGTCCCTGGACAGCTTCTGCAAGTGGCAGAAATCCATCGTGAACCGGAACGGCAATGGAAACGCTATCCCTGAGAATGGCATCGCCAGCCATGACACGGCAGTGCTGATCACCAGGTAAGGCCCACACCACCCTCTGAGCATGCATTTGCTGAAGGGTTGCTGAAGAGTTAACTGGGGCTCTTACATAGGTGCTTCCCCCAAGTCCCTCCACCCCACATCCCCATTCATGCACAAAATTATCTCACTCGGGTATGGCGGTGCTTTAAATTCACACGAGTCAGTCCAGCTGGGGCTGCAGCCTGTGTGAGGTTTGCCCCCAGGCTGGTAACTCAGCCACACACTTTGCAGTGAGGACGCGGACTAAAATACCTCCAGTGCTTTCTCACAGCTCCCCTTGGATGCCCAGAAAGACAAACGCATTCTCCTGCATATTACTGGAAAAGACTCATAAATTGGTTCAGTTTATTGTTACACCAGCAAACACACAATATGTCCTCCTGAAGTCCTTGGGGATGCCCAGGAGGAAACAGTAACTCAAGCGTGGTTTGCACTCCAGGACTTGGCTACCCTGGGCGTCAATGGTCTGAGTTAACTCTGCATTAAACACTGAACCCAGACTTGCAAACGCATGTGGCATCAGCGCTAGACTCTTGAAAGGAGGCAAATGAGGGCGGCTTGCGTGATGGTGAGTGCCGTGCCCTGCCCGAAGGAGGGAACCACTGTAATTAAGTTGCAGCAACAGATACAGAGACAGGTAGAGAATAGGCACCGTGCATCATGCAATTCTTTGAGCATCAGCACATCCCTATTTATCAAAACCACGTGGTTCAAGCACCTGCATTGAACGCCTTCAAGAGTAAATTGGATGCTCATCTTGCTGGGATCCTATGACCCCAGCTGACTTGCTGCCTTTCCGGCGGAGGGCTGATCTTCCGAGGTCCCTTCCAGCCCGAATGTCTATGAAATCTATGAAATCTATGAAAATCAGTGGGATATAAGCACATGCTCAAGTGCATTACTGAACTGGGGCCATGCTGGCCTGCCTGTGCAAGTATGCTGACAGTGCGGATATGGGACTTATACAGGCTGCGAACAGCAGAGTGCATTGGACGGCGTCACACGAAGGTTTCTCCGTGCTCAGGACAGATGGGAACTGGAAGAACTGTTTGGGGCCCGAGACTGGAATGACCCTGGTGCTGGCGGGGAGATTTAAAGGGCACTGGCACAGCTGCACGAGGCCGGCCCTCGGCCAGATTGAGCCTTTCGCTGCGCACACGAGCACGCCATTGTAATGGAGGCACGGAGGCCTCTGGGAGTCGTCAGCTTGGCTATGATTTGCACCTTTTTTGCCCCCTCAAGGCAAAGGGGAAGGTTGTAAAATGCAAGCAGCAGACGAGGGAGTCTCCAAGTGGGAGCTGACTCCCTTTGGCTTCCCCGCACGCTGCTCTCGCTCCAGTTCCCTTCGGCTGCAGGAGCTGCACGGAGCCTGGCTCATGTCAGAAGAGCTTGTGAAATTTTTACAGGGTGGAAGGAGGAGCCAGCGAAAGGCCCCGTCGGCCTCAGCTTCACCCTTCCAGGACTGCAGCGTCTGTTTTCCCTTCCCTCGCCCCGCACGTGTGGCGTACAAACGCTGACTCCGAATTCCTCGGCTTCCCACCAGATGTTTGAGCTAACCCTAAGCAACTCCTCGGCCCCGCGTTCCTGGGGCCAGCTCCTGTGCCAGGCCTTGGAAGGGGCACATCCGGCCCTGTCTCTAATAAATTCCCCGTCTCCTGATAACATCTTGCTGAGCTGTGGGCTTTTTGCTCTTTCGGAGACGTGTCAGATCAGAACCTCAGACACGGAGTCGGCTCGAAACAAAGCAACAAAAGTTTTTCACTCGCTTGGCGAGGGGGTGAGGGGTTTGCAGCGAGCAAGAGGCCAAGAGACGTTTTCGAGGAACATTTGCTCTTAACCCATTGCATGGCTATAAGCTTCACGGGGTAAGAGAAGCAGCCATGCTTAATGACGGGACCTGGGCCTGTTCACAGTACCCATTGCACAAACTTCTTCCGCGGGGCTCAATCCCTGCTAATGATCTTCAGCAATCCTTGTTAATTATCTTTGCACCTTTCATATGCATCTAAGCCCTGACCAGCACCACACCTGCTTTTGTATACCGCACAGCTTGTGCATCTCAACCCAGCCCCATCCTTGCACTCACTTGTGGTACCCTGCTGATAGCTGATGGCACCCTGGACTATTCCAGCTAGAGATGTACTGCCCGCGTGATCTATAGCATCTGATGGTATAGATGGTATAGATCATAATGGCAAAGAAACAAATGTTTGGGTGTGTGTGACAGGGAAGGGACAAAGAAAGGGACGTGGGTGTTGGGGGCAAGTATTCGGATTTGCCCGAGTGAATCCAAACTTCGCTCTGCGGCTTTAGCTGTTGCCTAGTGAGACTGAAACAGCTGCTGCATCCCACCGTAGAGAGGGCTGCATCTCATTTGGGGACTGGAGTTTCCTTGATTGCTGTCCTTTAATCTTTATGTGCCAGTAACTAAAGCTGTGTAAATAACCGCTATTTTGGCTGAACTGGGAAACTGGGAGGAAAAAAACCCTATTTTGGGTCAACCCAGGGCTCGATCTTGTGAAATTTTTCATTGCCTGGCAAAGTCAAAGAAACTCCATTTTGCTTTTTGTTATGCTTTTCACTCAAGCTTTTCAAATAATGTTAAAGTGCATTTCAATATGAAACACCCTTTAGAGCTGCAATGTTTCCTTCCAACTTTTTAAATTCTTTTTTCTTTCCTTTTTTTTTTTTTCGGATTGAAAATAATTCACAGAAATGGATGGGGGAATGCTTTGTGTTTTAGTTGATCCCAGGCTGCATTGTCCAGTGAAAATGGTCTCGTGCAAAAAATGTCACCGGCTTCAATAATGGTAGCAAGTGGAAGGGGACGGTCAGGGCACCGTTGTACCAGGCCCGGTCCAGATGCATAGCAGCGACTGCCCCTGCCCCACAAAGACTTGTTGCTGTTTAGGACACGGGCTATGGGCGTGTGTAGACGAAACAAAATTTCCCATTTACATCGATGCAACTGCATTTGGGTTTGTTCATCCAGTGCCTGGAACCGGTGCTGCGTAACTGCAAATAAATTGCTATAGGGAGCATCTGGCAGGTTATTTGCCCCTGCTGACATAGGGATGTTGACCGGGTAAGTCGGAGAAATGGGTAGAGCAGTTTGGGTCTATGTGAGAGGAGCTGAGTTATCTGTTCAAACTCAACCATATTTCAGGTTTGAGTAATTGAGTCCGTCCCCATCCCCGTTCCCCCTTCCTCCCCTTCCCTGCACCCTGCCCCATTATTGCGTTGCACGGGACCTGCCATACCTCTTAATCCCACCAATGATACACATACTCTTTTGTCCCACAACACACCGGAGATCCGCCGCTTCGGAGCAGACTCGATTAATCGAGCTGTTGCGGACCGCGCGGCACCACGTGCAGTTGTATAAGCGGCGAGATGCGCGTCAGCACCCCAAAAATACACCTTGTATAAGTGTTTTAGTTCAAAAGCGTGCCACTGCCATTTTCTCAGCGCTGACACGCACTTCACCACTTATACGACTGTAAGCGTCACAGCGCCCGGCGCTTTTCAAAGCGCCCGACGCTGCGCTGCTTGCATGTGTAAAAAAGCCCATTCTCTGGATGTGGCACCCCCACACCACATATCTTGAGTCCTCAGCTGCGGCTTAGATGAGCTCCTGGGGGTTAGTTGATCCAAACCATTATGGCCCACTGTGAAAAATACACAGTGGATCTCAGCTGGGCATAACTGGGGCAACGCAGGGGCATCTACCGCCTTGCCCCTGGCATTGTGTGAGGGATGCTCCCAAGCACACCCCCCAGCCAGCCCTATTTGCACACACTAAACCCAAAAAAGGCAGCAGCGAAGCTGCTTGGAGATAGCCCCTGCAGTCACTCTTAAGCACACCAAGGAGAGGAGACGTGGTGTAGACATACTCTAAGTGACCCAAAAAATGCGGTCTCTTGGCAGGACTTCTGTTGTTCTGTAGACAAGCCCTTAATTAAGCAAGGGCCCAAGTCACAAATTTTAGATTTGGAGCCAACACGCATGTGTCTTCCTGTCTGCGGTTTCAGTTGAGGGCTCTCTTTGATATCTCTCTGTATTGCCCTGTGCCTCAAGTAAGAAAATCCTCAGAGAAGATTTATTCCCTCCCATTCAAGCCACGTGAATAGCTTGGGCCAGCTTTGAAAAATAAAAAGAAATTGGTGCAGAGCCGCTGAAAACAAAGCATTTTTACTATTTGCAGCAAGGTGGGAAATCAAATAAAGTTCCCTCCCAGGTCAAAGGAAATGCTTTGTTTCATAGTCAAATGGTGTTAATGGCTCTTTTTTTTTAAATAAAAATGGAAGGGAAGTTCAAACAAAAGGTCATTTTTAAACAGAAAATTGAAAAATGTCATTTTGACTGTGTTGAAATGAAACATTTCAACCTCATTGTGGTTTTTGGATTCTGGGGTTTTTTTAGTCTTTTACTGGAATATTTTTGTTGAAGCCAAATTGGACTCCTGAACATCTTTGGTGTCGTCAAATCTGCATCTCTTTTGTCAGAAAAAAGTTTTGGCTGATAAATGTCTCCCGTTTTTACCCACCATGCCTTGATGACCTCTGGATTTGAGCTCATCCTGACTAATGTGGGGAGCAGATTAGACAACCAGGGCAAACACGCTGCTCCCTGCTGCCATCACTGCCAACTCCTCTGGTACTGCAAGGGTTAAGTCAGGCATCTCAGCAGATCTTAGCTGGTGTAAAATGGTCAAAAGTAGCCATGATTTTAGATATCTCCTTTGTCAAGTGGCCCACCAAAACCTGGTTAACTGAGACAATGATTTTTAAAGTGTCAGCCTTGCATCAGTTTTCCCATCTGTAAAATGGGGCACATGGAAAAGTAAAAAAGATAAAGCCGTTAATGTATGTGAGGCTCTTGGACTCTGATATGATGGGGGCTATTCAGAAGACTGATAGGGAGAGGCATAGGCTGGGGAGCAAAGTACCGTGGGCAATATGTGGTATAGCTGGAGTGAGGCATTGTTGGAGAGGCATTGCGGTTGGCCAGCTACATCACTGACCGGTTGGTAGCTTCTTTCTTTCTTTCCATCTCCGCATTGCTTTGTGGTTTCTGATGGAGTGAAACAAGAAGGGACTGTTCCTTCTGGAGGCACCTTGCTGGTATGTGGCTCCCATGATCTCCTGCCCACTCAAAGCCCCATGCTATGAATCCTGGGATGACCAAAAATCCTTTGCTAATACTGGTACGGTACTTACAGCTGCACGACTATAAATATATCTGATAAACCTGTCCTCAGCAGCCCCAGGCAAAAACTCCGTGGAGGTTAAGATCCTTTTGCAGTTAGCAAATAACGATTCTTTCCTTTGGGAGGAAACCAAACCATCTAACGAAAGGGCGCTTTCCCAGACTGCACAGGCTTTTGGGCTTGCTGATGCCTCTTCTTTTTTTCTCTCTCTCTTTTCTTTCAGATATGATATTTGCATCTACAAGAATAAGCCGTGTGGCACTTTAGGTACGTGGTCGTCCTGCTCCAGAATCTGTGGTGGTCATCATACGTTGCTCCCATATAGCTCAAGCAGCGATCTGAACATCAGTAGATCTCAAGGCCAGTTTCAGAGGTTAGGTGTCTAGCAAGGTGGTCCAGAATTGCATGGGCTGTGGCTGGTGGTCTCCTGCCTCATCACTAGAATATTTTCTGCCATGGTGGCATGATGGCAGGTTGCTGGGTAGTGTGTTGGAGAAGCTTCCCCTCCTGGTTCCCATGCTGTGCTTGCCCTGCAGATACATGAAGAATTTAGTGTTCTCAATATAGCAACGAATCAGGTCACTTAAAATACCATCTGAGCCTTGCCTGCTTTTTTTTTGTTGCTTGGACCCTAATACTGACAGTGCACTCTCTGTGCAGAGGGCTTGAAGAATTTGCTGTCATGAGCTCAGGGATGTTTCTGGGTTGTTGAACAAGATAAATGGAGGCAGGGTTGATTCTGAGTAGTGCTGGCACCAACCAAAGCCCCTGGGCCAAACTCTAGGATCGGCACTTTGTATCACAGCAGCAAGCTGGATAGGACCTCAGTGCTGGCCCTTTATAGGCAGTTCTTCAAGCCAGGCTTTGGATCCAAGGTTTTGGTGTGGGCCTTTCTCAAGTTCCAGGAAGAGCCAACCCCATCCCGGGAATGTCAGCACTTGTGTGACCAGAACCATTTCCTCTCTGTGGAGACAATCTGGGATTAAGATGAGACTTGGCATTTCCAAGCCTTCCTCCAGCTGCCAGTCATCTTGCTGCAAGCGCTTTCACTGGCGGCACTGAGGGTAATGGGAGGCTCAGATGCCAAAGCCCATAAAACCACTGTCCCATCCTGCTCTGAGGCCTGATTCAAAGCCCGCTGAGATCAGTGGGCAAAGTCAGGACATTAACACTAGGTTAAGGCTCACAACTAATATTGAACTTTAAGCCCATTGCTGAGCCCTTGTCTGTGCATCATTGCACACATCTGCAACCTCTTCAAGCCAGCCTCCCGTGCTAATGGCAGCTGCCTTTCCTAGGGCTGGCCCCAGTCGGAGGAATGTGCGAGCGAGAGAGAAGCTGCAGCATCAACGAGGACATTGGCCTGGCCACGGCCTTCACCATTGCCCATGAGATTGGCCACACGTGAGTTTTGCTCCCTGAAGAGTCCTTTTAGGTATCCCTTAAAGCGAAAAGCATGCCTATTTTGGCTATGCTTATTGGTAACGAGCTCTACAATCCTAGTTAAAGAAGAGAATTATGTCATCATAAAGATCCAGGAACTGCCATGCCAGATTGGACCAGTGGTGTGTCCAGTCCAATATCCCCCATCCTTGCCCAACCAGGTCACATCCAAGTCCAGCTGGCCCCAGACCCCTGCTCCGCCAGATCCCATCACCGATGCTTGTGGTCTGATGTCTTGCTTCCTTGCACATACTGGCCAAAAAATGGACCATCCAGTCCAATGTCCTGTTTCCAGTGCTTGGAGCTGCAGAGTAAGCCAAAAAGCCTAATGTATCTGAACAAACTATAGCACATGGAAGGGAAATTTCTCCTTGGCCTTCATTGATAATTGTCCTATGCCCTGACACCTGAGGAGCAATAGTACCTTGACATTTTAGCCTTCTTTGGGACAAGAGCTTGTACTGATTTTGTTTGTACAGCACCTAGCACAACAGTTCCAGTTAAGACCAGTTGCTCCACATGCAGTATGCCTCAACCTAAATATTAAGTAATTATAATTCATACATGTCTTCAAACCAGTAGGTCCTCATTTGTAATCCTGCTCAGCTGTGCACCTCAATAAGAAAAATAAAAAAGCGGGATCATGTGTATTTAGGTAGGCTAAGCTAAAAACAGTCCAGCCTTGTGCTCTGGGTTTTTAGCTGCCACTTCCATAGGTCAGAAACCCGAAAGCTTGCTTAATAACTATTCTCCAACCATTTGGGTCGGTCTAATAAAAGATATCAAATTCACCCAAGGAACCTTGTCTGCCATAGATCAGAAAGGAATTTTTGCCCGAGACACAACATCGTATGGTTGGCCTGAGCATCGGGAAGGAAATAGAAGTGAGGTGCGAGGTTGGGAACAACTGGGGGGCAGGTCAAAAGAAAAGGAGGTTCCCGGAAGAGGCAGCAACATCTGGATGGTGACACCCTAAAGTCTTCCCCTCGCTGAGCCAGAGTTCCTCCATCACCACCGTACCCCTTGGGGTGCATCTGAGCCGTAGGAAACTGGCCAGACCCAATATCCCAGCACATGCTGGCCTCTCCGGCTGCAGTCTGAGGACACCCAGGAGGGACATCAAGTGCAGCTCATGTCTTTGTTGTCTTTGTGATGTTCTCTAGATTCGGCATGAACCACGATGGGGTCGGCAACAGCTGTGGCTCTCGTGGGCAGGAAACAGCCAAGCTCATGGCTGCTCACATCACCATGAAGACCAACCCATTTGTATGGTCTACGTGCAGCAGGGATTATATTACCAGCTTCCTGGAGTAAGAAACCCCTCTAGTTATGCTCTCCCTTTCCCCTACAGCTGAGATCCTTCTCCAGCCTCTAGTGATTTACAAGGAAGGGAAAGCCAAGGGGATTGCCCCACATGCACACACCCGATGCACAATGTGTTCCCTGGCTCCCAGCATCCAGATCCTCCCTGCTTTCCTTCCTCCTCCTCCCTTTTTCCACTGCTTGCATTATCATCTGCTAAAGACACTAACCTCCTGATTTACCCTGCCCCACAGCTTGGAGACCCTAGCAGCGCTTCCAGGAGCTTCACCAAGAAATCAGTGGCTCCTTGGGACGTCTGAAAGGAGTCTAGGGCAGGCAGGAAGCAGAGAAAGGAGTATATGTAGTGGCCCCAGTGTTGGAGCCCAGTTGGAAAAGAGCTAATTCAGCCCCTCGCCCTCTAATTGTTGAGGAGTGTTACAAATGCAAACCTTATTCGTGGATCCCGAGGCCTTGAGCTTTCCCTCCGTTCCAGAAAGCTTGGCCGGGACCTGGGGCTTGCCGTGAAATTCCAGGTCTGGCAGCTCATGTTTGGCTGCAGCAGAAATCTCTAATTTTGACCCCCGCACCCACAACATAGCAAAGCGCATTCCTCCTGCAGCACTGGGAGACTGTTGCAGCAACTTCTGTTGTCCTCACGTAACCCTGCAAGGTCTCAGCTGGGTTGGCAGAGAGCGGTGAATTTACAGTGCGCTCCTTTACCATACGTTCTCTCCACCCTCGCTTAACTCCGTAAGCTTGAGATGCTCTCCTGTGCCAACGACCTCACTTGCTGCAAGGCTTTGGGACCCAGGGCTCTGAGAGTGATGGCAGGGGCTTTAATTTAAGGAAAGGGTATGGCTGCAAGGGGGGGATCAAGGAGGGGGCAGGGGAGGAGTTGTTCTTGCAAAACTTGGATGATCCAATTAAGACCTGGCAAATAGGAGAGGCCTGGAAGAGTGAGGGGTTTCCACCAGCTATCATTCATCATTACACTTATGTGGTCCTACAGTCACTCTGGACAAAGAGCTTTGCAAAGGCAGCTGCTTCTTTTCCCTCCAGGCACATGAGGAAGAGGTCTACAAGTTCTCAGTGCCCTCAGACCTGCTCCATCCAGCCATGCATTGTCCAATAATCCCAGTATCCAAAGGGCTTCTTTACTGGTGGACAGTGCTGGCAATAGGACACAAACCCTTTAGGCCAGTGCTTCAGGTCTTGTGGGCATTGGGACCACTTGTGTACCTGAAATGAAGCCTGTGCTCCAAGTGCTTTGCTGTATCTGGACCATAATACTTGGGTCTTATATCTGAGGATCTCAGAACACTATAATAAGATGGATCAAACCCCAGAAACAGTCCTGTGTGGTGGACAGTGTAATCTCCATTGTACAGACAGAGGAAAAGAATCCCAAAAGGGCCTGTGGGAGGGGGCACCTAACTCCCTTACGCATTTGAAAATCCCTTCCAGAGTTTTAGATCAGTGTTGCCGGACTTGGGTTCCTAAACATACACGATGGGTATGTGCACCCCCTGTGATTGATGAAGGCTCAGCACTGTAACATGGACTTAAGGCCGAAATGTGGAGTTAGGTGCCCAGCTTTAGGTCCCCAGTTAGCAGATATTGCCCAACGTGGATTTGGCCACGGTCATCTGGGATGTCACAGAGAGACAGAACCCTTTCTCCAAGACACGGCCTTATATTTTGGACCCCAAACTAACCTCCCTGACTCTTTCTCCTACCTTTTCCCTGCTACCTGGGGGCCCATGTGAAGCGAGCTCATCTGTTCAGCCTGTATAATGCATAGAACTGCAAGCCCAGAATCACACCGCTCCAGAGCTAAGCGGGAGCCTGCAAGGCAGGTCCAGAGTTTGACCTATCCCTAGTGTCAGTCAGGTAAGAAGAAAGTTGAATCCCTCGCTCCCTCTCTCTCAGCCCCATCACTGAAAACTCAAAGGGAGCCCTTTCCCAAATCCAGAAAGGCACCGTTCATTTGCTTCCCCCATTTTATTTCATTTTCATGGCAGTACTGGCATTTCCCAGCTGCCCGGCATGGGGCATGGAGGTAATGAGAGACCTCAGGAAAGCATATCCCACTGATATCCCTTGCTCCAAATATAGCAAGGCTTCTCAATGCTTAGCTCCGGGTTGCTAGCAGTTCAGCGGACACTCGCTCCCAGCCCCTGGTCACAACCCTCCTGTTCATCGACAAGAGTTTCCCGTTAGTGATTCTTTGTCTCTTCCCCCTTCCAGCTCAGGGATGGGATTATGCCTGAACAATGCACCTCCCAAGCAAGACTTCATCTACCCAACCGTGGCTCCAGGGCAGGCCTACGATGCGGATGAGCAGTGCCGTTTCCAGTACGGAGTTAAATCTCGCCAGTGTAAATACGGGGTAGAGAGCCTTCCTGCTTTACTATTGGTTCCAAGGGAGTGGAGGGCAGGGCTGTGCCGGGCGAAGGGCTTGGGCCACTGGTGCATTTCTTCTGCCACCCACGATGCTTTGCTGTCTTGCTTAAAATGAAAGGCACTCGCACCGCCCCTGTGAGCTTTGCCTTGTTCATCGCGGGCCAGGCCAGATCTGCAGATCCACTTGGCTCGGTTTCCATCGGCTCCGCCTGATGGGAGGCGTTTAATTAATTCCCATAACATCCCAGCTCCCTGGGGATCAAAGGGCTGTAGAGGGAAACCAGGCTGCAATCTACTCATCCGATGCCCTCTTCAGTCATTGGGTGGAGGCAGGGAGTTGTTATAGAGATGGTTTCTATTATCACTGCCAGGGGTTGCCTATATAAATTCCCGGCTCATGCATGATCCTAAGGAAAACCTCTCCAGTGGGCATGCTACCTCGGTGAGGCAGGCAGGGCCGTTTCCGAATATCTGCCTGGCTCAGGTGAGACTGTCCCAAGGGACGTGCTCTTGAGCCCCTGCTTCCCATATGGGGAGTTAAATGTAGCCAAATTAGGAGCTCTGCTCACCACTGGTGGGTCTGTGGAGCAGCAAAGCCAGGGTTCGAAAAGGCAACCCACCAGGAGGAAGAGATGGATGGGCCCCACACATGGATTTCCAGTGCAAATCCAAAGTCCACTGAAACCAATGGAGTTGCTCTTAGTTTACACCAGCATAACTAGGACCAGCCTGGCCCTTCGCCCAGAGAGCCCTGTAGGTGCGGTTCCCTTGCAGCAATTACCATCCCGAGAGTGATTTGCTACTAATGGCTTCTGAGTTCACCCACAACTCCCGCAAGTTCATTCTGCTTAAAAGTCAGAGCGAGGCTGTTTTCCCTGGCAGCGCTTCCAGCTCGCCCTGGAGCTCGGACACCCCGCTGGATTCTTTCTGCTTCTCACGTCATCGGCAACAGAAGAGAGTCTGAAACCTGAATTTTATTGGTCACTTTATCAAATGCCTGAGGCAGAACCGTTTCCTGCTCATGCTCTTAAAGCTATGTTGGATCTGTCAGTTTGGTAGGGCTGCAAGAGAATATCATTCATTCTCTGGGACCCATCAGGAGGTAGCCTTGGCCTCTTTAACCCAGCAAGAGCAGAGCAACACCTGGAAGCTGAAGCCAGATGCATTCAAGTTAGAAAATGCATGCTAGTGAGAGCATTTAACCATTAAAACAAACTACTTGGACAGTAGGAGCCCAGATACTGCAGTGTATACAAGAATAAGTTGCATGGAAAGATCACCTTTGTGGTATGCCCTGAGTGATTCCTGTGAAATCCCATGCCCCTCTATGAGCTGCTGCATAGGGGGAGCTGGTTAGCAATTTGGTCCGTGTTGAGCATGAAGTGTTAGCTCGACACGGCTAATAGGAAGGAAGAAGGGAAGACACCCATTTCAATAGGCAAAGATGATGTCCTTCTGCCAATCTAAGCTCCAGTCGTGTGGATTTGCCAAGGGAGGTTGATGCTCGCATCCCACTGAAAAGCAGCCAGAATCCAGTGCCCTGCTCCTTCCCACCTGTTAGATAACACCAGTGGAGAGGGGGGCTCCTGAATCACACTACGGACTCCTTTTTTTAATCAGAGCATCCTCTCCTTGCACCTCATTATGGTAACTACAGTAATAATGCAATATTGGGCACACACCTTGGCTCCCTTTTGATACTAGCCCAGAGGATTCCCAGTCACTGAGTCAGAGTGTTTCACGCAAGGCTCGGTGGCTATTTAGGACAAGGCTTCAGAGGGGCCAAAGAATCCCACCCCGAAAAGCTAAAGCAAGTCAGCAAGGGATGCTGAACAGCCTGCTACCTGAGGGAGGGTAGGTTGCCTGCAAGGCCCTGTAGTGAAGGTCACACTGCTTTGGGCTCTAAGGGCAGGCTAGAGCTAGAAGGCAGAAAGTTGCTGCCTTGTATATCAGCAGTGCTGGGCCAGTGCAATGCTGATGATTTGCCATGTTACCTGGCTGAACTTACAGCTCTCTTGCTAGGATCGTGGCCAGCCTGCCTAAGCACGTGATCCGCATAGCAGGAGTCCGTAATCCTCTTAGGCCGCGTGTCTCTGGAGAAGCTCTAACTGTAGTGTCATGAGACTAGATCCTACAGCCCGCGTCCCCTGTATGTGTGCACTGCTTTTGATTCTTCCTACTGCTCCTCAGCGCCTGATCATCTTGGTAGCTGCAAGAACTGCCCAAGCTGCTGTCCCTCGCTGTGCAGTGGGACAATGCAGAAAGATCCTGCTTTGATAAGGCTGTGATGTAGAGATGAGAGCAAAGACCCAGTTTGTAGAAGGGAACCTTTCAAGGTGTCTTATAAGCCATGCTCTATAGCCCTGCATATAGGATGTCTCTGACAAGCCTCAGCTGAGTTCACAGAGGGCTGCAGCCCTTCAGAGCCTGTTCTCCCATCTCAACATTTCTTCCATAGAAAAAAAAAACCCCTATCTTTCTATTTTTAATACCCAGTTTAACTCCCAGGGAGTCATTTTCTGAGTAAGAATTCAGGATTCAAACAGGCTTGCTCTAATAACAATAGGATCGTGATGATGATCTGGCAGCCGGCTCAGCCGTGGATGCTAGACACTGCCTTGCAGTTTGCAGGTGATGAAATCTGGACTTTAGATGATTTAGGGGATGAGCAGGCTCCAAGGCTCTGCATGTTCTGATTTAGCATCTGCAATGGATTTGCAGCAGCTCTGTGATGAGGCTGGCTCTTGGGTGCGTTTTAAATTGCCTGGGAGAAGAAAAGGCACAGCTGAGGGAAATTGTTGTTGCCTGGAGCTCATTAGAGGTCAGGGTGGGATTGTGCTGCAGGACCTGGAACTTAGATAGAGTCTCTTGGAAGGAGGAGAGGAATTTCAGGGCCCTTTCTGGCCAAAAGGCACTTGATGCAGCACTTGGTGAGAGATGAAGAAGCAAGACATCTTCCCTCTTCCCCAGTCCTGGAGCTGGCTGGTTGATGGCAAGTCCAACAGCTAGCATAATTTTGAGCATCCGAAAAGCAGCTGTAAATGCAACCCCTGATAACGTGTCCTTTAGGACTATGTTGCCAGCTGGTGATTGCTGTAGTGCAAGGACTCTTTGTTGGGTCTCTTCCATCCCAACACATCTCCTAAATGTGTGGGCGAGGCCAGAGGGAGAGGGCACAAAGCTGCTGCCTGTGCCAGCTTTTGTCCTCCAGCATGCTGCTGCCTCTTTGGGGGTCACCAGTTGCTCTGGAAAAACTCAGCTTGACCTGAGTGACACAAAGGGGCTGAAGGATGTGATCTGTGATCAGATCTCCATATTTATCATTCCTAACTACAACCCAAAGAAGGAGACAGTCCCCTGACTATAAGGGCAAGATTGGGTTACCCTTGGACTTATGCAGATCTCCTGGGATATGTGTTCTCTGGTAAAAATGGAGATCTGGGGTGCAGGAAGCCAGTTTTGATGCACTCATGGCAGTTTGGTACTTTGAAGGCAGGGGTAAATTTGGGGAAACTCTGCCCTTGGCCCACCTCCTCATCTGAATGCCTGATCAATGCAGAATCAGTCCTACTCTTGGGCTGGATGCCAGGAGATGCTGAGCTCTTATTGATAAGTAGGCTGCGAGAGCTAAGCATCTCTCGGGATGTGGGCTCATCTTTGTGTTCCTTCCCTGCCTAAAATATGACAGGTCCTAGACTAGGGGTGGGCAAAATGTGGCCCGTGGGCCGGATGCGGCCCATCAGGCCCTTCTATCTGGCCCACGGGGACCCTAAAAATGTAGAAAATGACTATTTAGCTGCCCCTGGCTGCCTGTCATGCAGCCCTCGATGGCTTGCCAAAATTCAGTAAGTGGCCCTCCTCCCGAAATAATTGCCTGCCCCTGTCCTAGACTGTCCCAAGCCAGCTAGGACTTTTCGTGATCACCAGAGCACCGCTTCACCGCCCCGGCTGCTGCAACCGCAAGTGATTCCTAATCTTGGCTCTATCTGTTTCTTTTTTTCCCTCCCTACCCCCTGCCAACATCTCTCTTTACAGGAAGTCTGCAGTGAGCTGTGGTGTCTGAGCAAAAGCAACCGCTGCATTACCAACAGCATACCTGCAGCCGAGGGGACCATTTGCCAAACCAATACCATTGAAAAGGGGGTAAGGAAGCCAAGGGCACCAGAGTGAGTTGGCAATGAATGGTCCTCCCAATGACGAGCATGTTGTTTGCTTGCGTGAGTGCGGGGCTGATTCAAGATCACGGTTCGCCGCCCACCCCTGGCTCTGGCATCCGGTGCTCAGGAGTAGTGCTTGGTGAGGAAGGCTGGAAGTTGGAGCTTCCCAAAGAGCCTGCATGCCCAGATCTCACTGTGTTTCAGCTCATCTCTGACTTCTTTGGTGATCCCAGCATGAAGTCCTGGAGAACTCACCACAAAGTCTGTTCAGGGCAGAATCATCCATAGCACAGGCCAGAAGCAGGGTGGAGAGCAAAAGGAGGGGTGTTGTGATTGTGACTCGAGCACTAGGCTGAAACTTGATTCAATTCCAACCTCTGAAAGTAATTTTCCCTTTCTGTGCCTTAGTTTCCCCATCTGTAAAACTGGGGCAATTATTGGCTGAAGCACTTTGAGATCCGCTCATGAACAGTGCTCTGTAAGCGCTAGGTATTAGTAATATGCCTCATTTTTCATGTGCAGCTGAATGTGGCCTTTTTTCCAAGACTATTCATTTTGAAAGTGAATTTTGATTTAATGCTGCTCACACCCCTTCTGTGTTTGCTCAGAATTTCCTGTGCCAACATTCAAGTAAGGAGATTTTTTTTTTTTTTAAGCTTGAATATTTGCTGAAAGCAAATGTCAGCCTGTGAAATGGGCTGTCACCATCCGTTCCAGACATGGTCAGCTGCATGCCATCTAAGTGAAGGGCAGGAACAGACACCACAGGACTACCTGGCCCAGCAGGGATTTCCCGGTTTAAATGTTAAGGGCCTGATTCCCAGTTTGCCAGGTTCTTGTGCAGCCATTTACACCAGTGCATATCAACCGTGAAGCACAGCTACATCCAAGTGCTAATGACCTGCTCTGCCTTGGCTAGCTGCAAGTGGTGTCTAGGGCAACAGAGAATGAGGTCTGGAGCATTCCTAGTGCAACAGAGGTGTGTTTTTCCTAGGGGGGAAAAGGCATTGCAAAAGGAGTCAAGAATGAACTTCAAACTTTTAAACAGCTCATGAGTTTCACATGCAGGAAAAGAGGCAGAGTCTGAAAACGCATCATTCTGTCTCTTCCCTATTGGCCATCTTTCCATCTAACAAGCAGCCCACTTCCAAAGAGAAGCAATATGTCTAGTTATTGCAGCACTTTGGGCTCCTGGGGTCCAGTCCCACCTCTGACACTGGCTCCCTGTGTAACCCTAAGCACGTGACTTCACCTCTCTCTACTGCAGGTTCCCCTTCCTTTATTGTGGAGACTATGGGCACTTGTACACATCACGTTTTTTGCCCTTTCCGGTGCTACGACAGCATGACTGTTTGCACAAAAGGGTTTTCCGGATGAGATGAGGCTCAACCCATTAGTGGTTATGAAGCAATCTGAGAGCCTTGTGTGAGACACTACTGGCCAGTATTAATTATTTGAATCCCTATTAGTCAGAGCTCCTGGTTAGCAAGAGCTTGGCTATTTCCCCCCATTGGTTTTCCTGCTGGGCGAGCCCCCAGACTGGAAGAGTTTGCTAAAGCTGCTGCTTCAGCTCAATGCTGGCACTTCCCCCGTTGGCTGGTGGGGGAGAAAAGGATCTAGTGATTAGAGTAAAGAAGAGAGGAGCTGCTATGCTATAAGTGGCACATAAAGACTTCTCTCCTGTGATCTACCAGCCCTCCAGGCTAAGGCATCTCTAAGATATCTAGGCAACCCAGGTCTGACTCTGTTGTGGTACCTCCAGGGTGAAGCTCTTATTTAAATGAAAACAGTGATTTTGTCTTTGGGGATCTTTCTGAGCACTCTCCAGGGGTGTTTCTTACCCATCTTGTGCTGAGCAGAGCAGGCCTGAATTCTCAGGGCTCTGCACCTGGTGCCACTGCTGCAACAGAGCAGCGATATTTCACACACGCTGCACTTAAGCTTATACCGACCCAATGTACCAGGCTGGTGGCAAGAGTGAGGGTGGTCATTCAGCCAGTCAGATGGACCCCCAAGGAAGCAATCACATTTCTTCAGCCATTGGGAGCCTGGAAATCCACGACCACATGTGGATTGACTTGCAGATTTCTCAAAAGCAAATGCGACTCCAAACACACCTCCCCGTCCATCCAGTGAAATCAGGGTCTGGGTATGGTGCAGCTTGAGCCCATCTCTGAGAACCAAAATGTTTTCCAAATGAATCGGTTTTCCAAATGAAGAGTCAGACCTACCCCTGAGTGACTTGGAAACCCCACATCCTTGGATGGCCTCCATGTGTGATGTAAGCAGGATAAGACCCAGCACTTCACCTTACTCTCTTCATGTCCATGAATGGTCCTAACCCCTCGCACTGCTGCAGCCTGACTCAGCTGCCCTGGCCCAGGGGTGGGGACCTCTCTGGGAGGAGGTTGTGTGTTCTTGGTCTTTAAGGCTCTTTGTTTCCCCAGTGGTGCTACAAGAGGGAGTGTGTGCCCTTTGGCACACGGCCGGAGGGAGTGGACGGTGCCTGGGGGACCTGGTCATCCTGGGGGGAGTGCAGCAGGACGTGTGGGGGAGGAGTGTCATCCTCCCTCCGCCAGTGCGACAGCCCAAGGTAGGTGAACTGTTCATGCTGCTGAGCTGTCTTCTTGCCTTGTAGGCACCCTGTCTTATTCCCCACCCTGCCATGACTGGCTGGGTTACTGGTCCAAATGGCAGGGAATGAAGCAGCGATGTACCCAAGCAGCAAAGGGCAGCACTGTATTTACCAGCCTGATCTGGAGAGCCAGGCTCCAGTCCTCTGTCTGGAGAGATAAGTTTTCTGGAAGTCAGCTCCTGAACACACCTCAGCCCCTGCAGATCACCAGGAGCTAGAATCAGTTGGTGCTTGGCAGAGATCTTGGCGCGGGCTTCTAGAGAGATCATCGCAGGCAGGGTGCCTGGTCTGAACTGCAGGACACAAGTGGGTGTGCTGAGAGTAGGGTGAAAGCAGTCACTGCTGCACTCACGCTATATTGTAGACATGCCCAGCTCCAAGTTGGCTTGCTCAAGGTGGGCTTGCAAAACTCATTGCAAAACCCATCTAAGTAAAAAAACCCACCTAAGTAGTTGCAATTCATTGCAAAACCCATCTAAGTGGAAAAAACCCCCCACCTAAGTAGTTGCAATTCGTTGCAAAACCCATCTAAGTGAAAAAAAAACCCCACCTAAGTAGTTGCAATTCATTGCAAAACCCATCTAAGTGAAAAAACCCACCTAAGTACAGGCTCTGTGTTGCCCTGGCTCCGTGGCTGGCACTCCCTGAGTGGCCTAGTTTAAACCTAGTAGAGGCACGTCTCCCCTGCGCTGCAGTACTACTGCAGCCACAATGTAGATGTACCATCAGGTTCATGGGACAACGCATTGACACCTATTGCATATCTGAAGTACACTAGGTTTCCTGTAAGATTGCACTTCTGAGATAAGCCCTACAACAGGAGGATCTCTCCTACTTGGGACAGTGCTGCAGCAAAAGCTGAAAGCTATGGAAAAAACAATAGCACTGCCACATGGCGGGCTGGTGGAAGGGGTGCACGTAGCAGCTTATGGTGGTAAGTATTCACAGCATGGCCCGCTGCACTGAGCCGCCCTCTTTTTCCCTATTTGAAGGCCGACCATTGGAGGGAAATATTGCCTGGGCGAACGGAAGCGCTACCGGTCGTGCAACACCGATGTAAGTGGACTTGGGGCTCTGAGGGGGACCGTGGGCAGTGGGGCATGGCCTTGCAGTGTGCGAGGGCTGTTGCCCAGGCCTAGGCAGGTGCAGACACAAGGCAGCGTGCCACAAAGCAGGCAGGTGATGATTCCTCTTGCAAGAGCATTGTGGGCAGGGTTGGGATTCGCAGAAAGGTATCGACCGGCTGGAGGCAGAATGGAGAGCAGCCACGAAGCAATCGGAGAGTCTGCATTCAGAGAGGCTTAAGGAGCCCCATGCTCCTGCACTGGGTGGTTAAAGGAGGGTGGCATGTGCAAACTGCTTACACGTGCCAGAAAGGAGAGGGACTATGTAGCACAGCTCAGAAAGGTATTAACAAGGGAAGGAGAGAAGGCAATAGTGCTTAGACTAAAGCTAAGTTGAACACAGCTCCGGGAGGTGTCCTGTGGGTTCTGGGGTCTTTGCCATTAATCTCCCTGGACGTTGCGCCCCGCAGGACTGCCCTCCTGGTTCGCAGGACTTCCGCGAGCTGCAGTGCTCCGAGTTCGATAACGTTCCCTTCCGAGGAAAATACTACACGTGGAAGACGTACCGGGGAGGTGAGTGGCGCGGGGCACTGGGCTCTTTCCTGCATACTGCTGCCTCTTGCCCTCAGAAGCTCTGGCAGCCAGAGGTGGGGTGAAGTCTTATCAGGGAGCCATTTCCCCCTTCTCTCCCCCCACTTTCTGCAAAGGTTTGCAGTTCACCCAAGCGGTGAAACGTCTCTGTTCCTACCAATGCTCCTCGGTTTCCCGCACGCGACTTCCCTATGTGTTTCCCACCTGCATTAGTCCATATTGCACAAGCCAGTCCTATGCCTGCAGCTTTCAGGGCAGCCCCATTCCTTTGGCATCCCATTCCTATCCTGTGCTTGGCAATAGCCAACACCTGATAGGGTAGGAAAGGAGGTGAGAAGCTCCCATAATGCACCCAGCCACATGGTGCTGCACACCTTTTTGCATAGTTCAGGTCCTATATGCAGCCACCTGGGAAGGGACCTAAGATGCCTGAGTAGCGGCAGTGCCCCTCTCTTCCCTTAGAGCCATTCGAATGTGTCCTGCAGACACATGGCTAGAAGCAAGTGGTGGGAGGAGGGCTGTGTGGCAGCAATCTTTTAATAATGAGAAAGAACAGTGTGTCTCCTTCATGTAGTTAATGAACTTGATGGGGGAAATCCTTTGCAGCTGTGTAAATAAGCCTGCCTCCCAGCAGAGACCCAGCATCAGGAACAGATGTGCTGAGGCTGCAGGGGATAGATCAATAAAAATGTAATAAAATTGCAAAGCAGTAAGTCAGGCAGACAAAGACCCCGATGGATTCTGGGTTGGGGGATGGAGCTGAATTATGGATTTGCCTTTGCTTGGGCTTCTCAGGGACAGGTTTGGTCTCATGGTGTGAACATAGGACTGAGTATAATGAACAGTTAGACCCGTGCACCTGGGCCCTTGCCTGCTCACACAGCCCTGACACATCTGTGACCTACAGCTAAGCCCTTGCCTCTCTCTGTGACTCACTTTCCCCATTTCTACAGCTCATCTTCCTCCCAGGTGGTTAGGAGTCTTCCCGAGTTAATATCCGGAAGGCATTTGGGACTTTTCAGGTCCAAGTTTGCTGTGGTCAGTGATGAATAATAATAATAATCATGTTTAGCTCTTGTAGCGTGTTCATCCATGAGCCTGAAAGCACTGTATGGAGGTCAGTGTCATTATCCCCATGAACAGATGGGGAAACTGTGACACTGGGAAGGGAAATGAACTGCCTGTGATCATACAAGAAGAAGTAGGACTAAATTCGAAGTCTCCTGAGTCCTAGTCTAGTATCTGGGCTGCTGGCTGCTTGTTGCTGTGCTGTGTCCTAGACCTCAGGGACGCCTTGGGGATATTGTGCAACCTGCAGTCATGCTTTCCAGTTAGCAGAGGCAGAGAACGTATCGGATGGTGATGGCTGTCAGACCTACTCCTCACCAGCTAGGTGTAAGAAAGGAAAAGATGCGAGGCGCAGGGTGGTAAGGGCAGACAGGGACCCAGAGGACGTCCCCAGCACTCAGTGGTGATGCTGACACTAGTAGGACACAGGCCAAGGATACTCCCAAGTGGAAAATAACTCTAAGTGCAGTGTGGCCTTGCTAGCAGCAGCACCTGGACATGCAAAACCTGGGTACCAGTGTGGCATGACGTCCTCAGGACAATCTACGCCGTGCCCAAATTCACCTCTGATGCAAGCCCATTCATGACCAGAGAAGAGATAGGGAGAAGTTCCCCAAACAGGAGACCAGGAGGCTCTCGAGGTGCCCACACCATCCTGCCTTTTTCTCCCATTGTTCCCGTGTTGTTTTGCTCACCCCCAAATTTTAGCAGCACCCCAAAGCCTTTGCTCCAGGTCCCCTCACCCTGCACAGGTGTCACCAGCTCTCAGAGCATCAGAGGGTCCCGGAGCGGGGTGGCTCCTCTTTTCCTTCCTCTCGCCTGGCTGCTTGACCTGGTCCACCCCATCTCTACCTTCCTTCTGGCTCCTGCGAGGAAGGGGAGTCAAGTCCCCTTCTCTCCCATGGGCATACAGTAAGCCTGTGAGCAGAGATCAGTAGGATGTTGGCCATCTAACCCTGCCGCCCAAGGGGAGCCTTGCTGGTAGGCCTGGAGCACCCATAGGAAGGACACATTTTGCTCCATGCTAGATCTCTCCTGAGCACCCTCTGCCCCTTCAGGGATGCTGTCTTGGAGCTGTTCCTCATGCCCTGGGGGAGTCCAGTCCTCAAAGTCTGATGCCACCGGCACACTGCCCCTTCCTCCTCCCTCTTCAGCAAGGCTCCTGTCAGCTCTTAGCTTCGTGCACGCTCCCCCAGCAAGATCGGCCCGTGTGACCGCCGTGCTCGTCTCTGCACCTCGATGCTGCCACTCTGCCCACATGAGTGCCATGCCGAGGGGCCAGCATGGGGTCCAAATGGGTCGGGACTCCCCCTAAGGCCAGCCCGAGCAGCACAATCACTGCTGTTGTAACTGCCCTGGCTAACCGAGGAGCCGTCCCCTGCACGGGGAATTGGCAGCTTGACAAGCTTGACAAGCGCGTGGTTTGCACTGGGAAGGGGCGGCGATTCTGCCGAAGACTCAGGAGAGCAGGAGCGGGCCGCTGAAAGCTGCCAGGTCACTGGCGAACGGAGCTCGGGTTTTGCACGGGGCCGGTACGGCGTGTTTTCCTGGCGGTGATTTATAGCGGTCCCGGAGCCCAGACCCCAGGAGCGTAGGATGCACGGGCCCAGCGAGAAGCGCTGAGCTCAGCCGTTCAGACTTTAACAGTCAGCAGATACCTCGTGGAATGCGGCTTTAATTGTTTGTGTATTTAATTTTATTCGCTTAGTTATTCATTTTGCTCTTGGCCACGGCCCGAGCCAAGGGAGAGTGGAACGGCACTCGGGGTCAGGAGGGGGGTGGCGAGGACAGGGGCCTGCTGCAAACAGGAGGGATTGCTCATCATAAATAGCAATGCGCTTTAATTCCTTATGGCATAGGGTGAGTAGGAGGCACAAACACACATCCTCCGTGCAAAGCATTGTGGGCAAATGCCGATATCCAGCCTGGTTCTTTTTCTTATTGATTTTGGACACGGCGGAGCAAAGCAAAGGAGCCCAGGGTTTTGATCCTGATTCATGTTTTCTGGACAAGCCTTTCTCTTGTTTGGAATTGGCGTGCCATTTCCTGGCAATTCTCCTCTTTTGGGGCACTGCCGCCTTTTTATTTCCTCTCTGCTTGTAAGAGGATGCCGAATTGGAACGATTTGCTGGAGGATCAGCTGTCCAGGATGGTTCTGCCCTAGGAAGGACCATGTAAAAACGTCCTTTTCCTGCACAGCAGGCCCGTCCCCGCGTGTAGTCACAGCCGCGTCTGTCCGTATTACTAACACGCGTAAGGCTTCCACCCTGCTACACCTGCAGGGCCAATGCAGGTAGGAAAGGGGCAGAGGGCTCTCTCCTGGCTCTTACATCACCCCATTAACTGAGCTTGGGATGGGTTTCATTTATGCCTGTGCAACCACATCGATGCCAAAAGATTGCACTGTAGGAGAGGACAGTGGGGTTATAAAGCATCTGCCCCAACCAGGGCTATTAGGTACCACCATATACAGATCATCCTCATCTCCATCTTCCTCTTGAGATTCAGCTTTTATCGATACTAGTTTCCTACTAGGGTAACTATTTTCAGTGCACCTGATGAAGCAGGATTTTGCTCATGAAAGCTTGCGCACCTCTGATTCAGTTGGCCCGCGGGTGTCAAACTCATCCAACCCACAGAGAGGGATGCGGGGCTGGTCTGCAGACCAGATCGGAGCAGCCCCATGCACCAGAGCCAACACGCAGCCCGAGCAGCTCATGCTTCCCTTAGCTCTGCATGCCACGTGCAAACTGGGCCACGCGTGCAGATCCCGCCCGGGACACACATCACATGCGGTGCATGGGGAAGAAAACCCCATTTCCCACTGGAAACTGCTGAGCAGAAATGACCAGTTGCAGAGTCTGAGCTGCCCTCCCCGTTCCTGTGCTCCAAAGGATGATGGTGAGAGTCAGTCTCCAGCCCTGGCTGGGCATCTCCAGTCTAGCTGGAGAGGATAAGGCACAGAATTAATACCACGGTTATACTGTTAATTTGGAAAGTCATCTGAGGATCACAAAAGCCTGTTACAAACATGGATTAAGACCCGTAGTGCCATGATGAGAAACGTAAGGCATCCGTCTCTGAAGTGCTGCCAGCCAGGTGGAATGAGCCAATGCCAGGGGCAGGACCCTGGACCACCCCCAGCCGGTGTGAACGCCAAGATGCGGTATATGTGTTCGTCGTACTTCTTTATTTGTTTCAGCCATGCACCCTGGAGGCAGGAGCTCACTGCCTTTCATCGCTTCGGTTCGTTTGCCATGTCAGTGCTTTGCTGTGACATTGGTGCGCGTCTGTCCCAGACTGGTGCCCACCCAAATTTGGGTTCCTAGCTCTGCCACGGGGCAGCTCCAGGAAGGAAGGAGGGGTGCTGCAGCCGAGGGACGCTGCAAGTGGAAATCAATGAAACAGAATGAAGCAAATCTTGCCCTGGCTTCCTTGAGGATCACACTGTCATCTAAATGCTGACCTTAATCATGCTGTTAAAGCCGTGGCTTAGCAGGTGTAGGTGATGCCACGCTCACCTCAGTGGGATTGCAGAAAGTATAAACCAGGGCAGAATTTGACTTGGTCGTATAACCCTTGTTGGAGCACAAGGACCCCCCGGGTTAACACTCCCGGGGGACTTTGAGCCTCCATCCTGTCTGTCCCCTGGATGAAGGTAACTACAGCAGGCCAGCACCACTGGAGCCACGTCGAGCTATTACTTGAGAGCAGACTTGGAGCAAAGTGCCACCTCCTTTAACTGCAGCATCGAGCTGTTTCCCCATCCAGACATGACCAGGGCTTGACCCTGCTGAGCTGACGAGATCCTAGCAAAATGTAGCCTGGCTGCATCCAACAAGGGAGCCCCGGGGAGACAAGTTCATTGTGTAACTTGCTGGGCGTCTTCGTTTCCATTTTCTTTCTGATGAACCAAACACGCAAAACACTCAGAAAAGTGACACTGTTGGACCCTTCGCCCGGGTGCAGCAGCCACTCCCCCAGACACGGTCCCCAGATGAGATCAGAGCCACGTCTCCAGGGCTGGTGTCTTTTGCCAGCCCTGAGTCATTCCCCGGTGCATAGCAAGCCCTTTCACACTGTCTCTATGTAAAGGGCATGCAGCGCCGCTGCCAGTGCATCCCAAGCTTGCAGGTGCCATCGCAGCAAATGCTACAAATAGAGGCATTCAAGGAAGGTATTGGTTTTCCATGGGCCTGAGGACAGTGGAGGAGCAAAGGGACAAAGCAGGGCAAACAGGATGCCCGTGGCCGGAGCCAAGAACGAGGAGTCTCTAGCAAGCAACTTGTCTCGTGCCTCGGGACAGAGCTGAGTAGCTTTGTTTCGAGGCCTGTTTATTTATTTCTCTTGGCCCCGGAGCAGGGATATCAGCCTGTGCTGCCACTGGTCTGTGGGAGTGCAGCCGGCTTGCCATGCTCCTCCTCGGATACACGCGGCTTGGAAGGCTTCACGAGGCAGCGCCCATCCAGGCCTGGCCAACACGCATGCAATCAGTGGAAAGACTCCCGCTGACTTCAGTGGGCTTTGAACTGGGCCCTTAAGGAGCAATGCTGAGAAGGGGGCAGGAGGATGTTTCTTCCCCCCCACCCCCATTTTCTTTCTCTCGGAAAGCAATATTTTGGTTGTTTCAAAGGAAAGAGGAACTCTCCCAGCCAAACAGCCGGCCAAGGATGGGTCCTGTAAACCACCTTCTGCTTCCAGAGATTTCCCAGACTGGACCATGCTGGGCTCTGCCTGGCAGGAGGCTGTGAGAGCCCCCTGAGATGTGCTCGCTATCAGCACAGCCGTGGACATGTAAGACAGGTGCCTTCCCCATGCACCAGGTGACAGCCCACGGACGGCCCCGTGATGCAGGGGGTATGATGGTCACTGGGAGGCAGCTATGCCCCGGAGTGAAATGTTGGTTTAATTCTGCATTCACTGAGCATACCCAGAGCAAAAAATGTTCCCTGACCCTAATTAGGCAGAGACACAAAGGGGAACCAGAGACTCGCAGAGACTTGTCTGGAGATAGAAAGAGAGCCTCGGCTCTCAGATCCCAGTCCCGTTGCCTGTCCGCTCCACCAGGATCCTGCAATGTGGCACAGGAGGCTTGGCATTTGCATGTCACCGTAGGTCACAGCTGGTGCCAGCAGCGAGAGCCAGGGGACAGAACCTGCTGTCGATTCTTCTGTCCCATTTCGTCCTGAGCGATTCACCCTTGGGAGCAAATCTCCCCTTCTTTGCCACCCGGAGTCCAAGCTGCCATGCCCCTCTCATCTCACCCATTGAGCAGGGTGATGATTTGCCTCGCCAGCTGTGGCTCAGTAGAGCTGAACAAACAGTTTGGTTCTGCATTTAGCAGCAAGCCAGGCAGTCCGGGAAGCATCAGGATCCCTACTCACCTACCCAGGGAGCTTGCCTGTCTGCTAGCTGGGCTCCCTTTATGCACAGACCCAGAGCCAAGACCTGAGGCAGGATGCTGGTGTGCCATAGGAAGACAGGAGCCAGGCTGAGCTGACCACAGCTGGAAGTCTCTTTCTTTCTCTCTCTCTTGATTGCATTTAGAGAGAAGGTCAAGTTTGCAAGGATTTAAGCAAAATCCCCGCCCCACCCCCCCCACCCCCCAAAAAAATCTTCTTGGCTGTAAGACACCAAAGGCAATGAGGAAATCACAGAGAGCATCTCCATTGCAGGACGAGATCCTAGCAAAATGTAGCCTGGCTGCATCCAGTGTGAGAAATGTATGTCAGCGTTTCCTTTGCTCCCCATTTCTCACGCTGTGCCCCATGTTTGCAGGCGCTGTAACAAAGCTGGGGCACGTAAGGCAAAGGAAAGAATTCAGCCTTCACGCCGCCAGGCCCAGGTCCCTTGTTTTTTTCTTCTTTTTTTTCTCTCCCTCTTGTTATTTTTTTTCATTCCAGTTTTCCCTGCTGGCTCCTCTTTCCAGCCCGTGACGATTATACTCTGGGTTGGTTGCTGCTGCAGGAGTCTGGGCTGCTGTATGTTGATCGGGGGTCTGGGCGAGCAACAACCGGAGGAGTATTATAGGAAAGAGAGGGAGCGGACCCTGCCGCTGTTTAGAAACTGGAGCGGTGGAGGACATACAGAAACAGAGAGGAAATATGGTTGTGTCATGGTTGAGCTGCTTAACGGGGAGCTGGAGTGAGGTGCCAACATTTGGTCTCGTTTCTCCTACAGGGTAGGCAGAGACCAGAAAGGAGGAGAAACTCTGTGTGTGTGTGTGTGTGTGTGTGAGTGTGTGTGTGTGTGTGTGTATCAGTTTAAAAAAACATTTGAGAGTCCTGAAATGAACCCCTGTGTCTGGCTGTTTCCCTGCTCCACTTTGTTGTGTAATCAATCCTGTAGGCGAGTGGTGGAAGAAAGGCTGCTTTAAAGAAGTCATAGACACAAAAGGAAAAGCGAGGGGCCTCTTCTGGGGCCAACAGACCCTGTGTTGCATTTAACCTCTAGGACAAACTGATGGGCTTTTCTGAATCGTCGCTAGGTGCCATCACTGTCCAGCCCGGTGAAGCCATCTACTTAGGGCCCAGTAGCACCGGGAAGAAATGCCCCATCAGGTGTTAGTCTGGATGGATGAGAGAGGACACGATGCATATGCCATTGCCATTGTACATCTCAATGGCGAGTCCTTCCAGGGAGCAGGGAAAGGGCACTCAGTCGCTCCGAGGCTCCTCATCGGAGAGAGAGCCTCCCAGGACAGGACAGCTGGAATGGGTGGTCTCGCGGGCGAGAGGGGAGTCAGAAGAAACTGCCAAGGTTGAGGCAGTTTTGCTTTCAAGGTGAAGAGTAAGAGAAATTAGAGAAGAGCACGACATGAATTTGAGAAGGTCAAGTTGGGTGATCCTTTGGCCATGTCTACCCAAGTGGAATAGGCTGCACCAACAGGCCGGCAACTGAGCCCTTGCATTAGACCAAATGACTGATGGCTCTCGCTGCCAGGCTCCCTCCTGGGCACCTCCCAACATACACTTACAGGATGCAGCTGTGCTTTTCATGCTTCCAGTTCTGATTTGAAAAAGACAGACTTGGGATATCGTGGCCAAGAAAATGAAAACAGCAGCAGAGGACCAGCAGGCTTGAGGGACTGGTGGTGGGACATTGAGCCTCCAGCTTTCAAACCATGAGTCCGAATGCATCCAAGGTTAATAGTGACCTAATATCCCAATATCACTAGCCAGCAGTAATGGTTTAGTGGCTTCCATGAAACACAGCGGTGATCTCACTTGCGTTCTAGCGGATGGGCGTCTTTGCGATGGGATCTGGATGAGCTCAGGTCTGTAGATTAGCAAGCAAAGGAAACCATGGTGGTCATCGTGTCTGTTTTCCTGCAGAGAAGAGGCTATAATTTCTCCCTGAGTTAATTCCTGTCGGAGCTGGAACGTAACTTCTATAGAAACACCGAACCTTGATTTTAAAATATCTAGTATTGGAGTGAGGGGTCCGGTATTTAATGTCTGAATTTGCCAAACTTCAAATGAGAAGCTGAAGACCGAGTGGGCCATGGAGACTCGCTTTCAAAGGGATCCCCTGGTACGGATTAAGTGGCGATCCCAAAAAAGAAAGCTTTCTTGGCTCTATCTGGTTTGTGAGTCCTCTCTAGCGCAGTCCATCCAGAAACTCTCAGGAACTTGGTTTTCTCCGGAAATGTAGAAAGTTTGAGGGGAAATGGTTTTAATAGGCCCCGATTCTGCTTTGGAAGAGGTGGATTTCCAGAGGACCCTGTCCCCAGGTGACCAGCCCAGTGATCATTCCCAACTGCTAGCTAACCTCTGAGCCAGCTGAGTTCCCCTCAACCATCTCCTCCCTCCCCCAGCGTGACTCTTTCTTCCCCCTCCTCTGCTGTCACTGAACTCGCAGGCTTTGAGATGCAGCTGGGCCCCCCTTCCCCGCATCTGCCCCTTTGAAGTTCAGTAACGACTTGCAGATGTCAGTTGAATGTGTCCTTACCCAACCAGGTAGCATCACTGATGCCAGGGGAGAAAAATAGCCAGAGGCTGCATTTACATGAGCAGCAGACTATGCAGTTGTTACCGTGTGGTCATTTCATACTTGCTTAACCAAGTACTAAATGCCTGTGCAGTAACCGGCAGTATTGCGCAGTACCGTCACCGCACGGATTTTCTGAGATGCTTCTGCACAGTAGCAATGAGTTACTGCACAGTAGTTCCCATCACAGTTCATGCCTGGCGATGCTACGGCATTGTAGCATCTCGTGGCAATGCACCCTACAGAGCTGGCTTTAGGGGATGCCGCTCAATGCAAGCATCCTGCACACTG
>NW_005842845.1:563989-568202 GCF_000455745.1 Alligator sinensis
CCTTTGGGGTGAGGTATCAAGTGCCATGAGCACTGGAACAGATGCTGAGTCTGGACCCATTTGCAGCCTCTTTTTATCACTGCAGGTTCACTGAATTGATCCTCCCCCCACTTTTCTGCTATGCTGTGTCAGGGGTGACATAGGGCACTGCCCTGTGTCAAATCTGGACCTGGTCCTGCCATCCCTGGCCGCAGTGAGAGCTGAATTGGGTTCATAAATGGGGTTACCTACTTCACCCCACAACCCTCTGCTTTGCCGTTTCCCCCGCTGCACCCCACAGGCATCTCCCCTTCCCCTTAACTATCCACATTTCCTTCCCATTGCCCTACCCATGAGGCCAGGGGTGGCCTTTGCCATGTGCTTTGAGCTCTGGGGATGAATAGGCACGAGCAAGGTATTATTCTGGTTGCAATCATCATTGCCCTCACCTGGGTGTCAGTGGGTGCATCCACCCTGCAGGTCAGCTTCTCTCTATCTTCATCAGAAGCTGGACTACAAATGCGGATGGGGGAATCCAGGCTCAAATGCCAAGGGTGGGGTGGGCGGGTAGTGGTCCCTCTCCTCCCCATGCCAAGCTCCCGACAGGATGGGAGGCAGGAGTCCAAGCGTGCTGCAACCCTGATTAAAGGCTCTAGTTCATACAAAGGCACCAGTTCCTCAGGAGGCCTAACACATTCCTCCGGGAATTAGCACAGGTCACGTGGCTCCCGATTGTGTGCTGTGTGTGCCAGGCAGCGAGGCTGCCACGTTCAGGCCCCCCTCCCCAAGACTCCCTTTCTGGCTCTTATCCTCAGTGGGGGGTTGGGACCTACAGTGATAATAACCTATAGACAGGCTCTCGGATGGCGCTGCTGCCCTTCGGGGGTTTGTGTAGGCGCAGCATAGGGTCTGCGGCAGATGCTGTGTGTCTGCCCGCTTCCCCCCCCAGAGGCTGCAGGATCCAGAGACTGGGAAGTGTGGGAATCTCCATGCTCGTCTCGGGGGACCTGCTTGAGACGAAACATCTGCTGCTGTCGGCTGCGTCTGTTCTGCGGCAGCGTCCCGGGAGACCTGCCTGCTCCCGGGGTCTGTGTGTACCCTCCGTCTGCCTGTCTGTACGCATGGGCTTGCGCAGCAAGCGCTGTCTGTGCCACCTCCATCTCCTGGGCCCAGGTCACACGCAAGCTACAGTCTCCACTTCACCTTACCCTAGGCCATGCATCCAGGGGACCACTTGGCAGCTTGACCTGTTCCTTCCCACAGCGATGGGGATAGGAGAGAACTGCCTCTGGGTTTGGGCTTCCAGTCCCCAGTATGAGCAGTAGAGAGCAGCAGAGGCACGGGAAGCGAGCTCCCTCGTTAGCAACTGCAGATAGGACCTCTGTAATGTCCCCGAAGTGAAGGACTGAGTCTTGAACCCAGACTTCTCCTTCCCATCCATGCCTTTTTACTGGCCTAATCCTAGCAGAGGGGTAGCTTCAGCTCTTAGACACCTGAGCCTAGCTTGGTCATGCACGAAATAGGATAACAGGAGGGGAGACGGGGGTGAAAGTGGCAGCTTCCCAGTGATGAACTTGTGATCCTTTCTGCCCTCTGTGCTCTGAGACAGAAGTTTCATCCACCTCTTTGACCCAAATCAGTTAGGTCTGATCTGACATTCAGCCAGGTTTATCTTCAACCAGTCTCAGCTATCTTGAAACTGGTTTATGCGCACTGATCTTCTGTTCTGTTACAGGTTTAAACCAGTTTCTGATGACTTATGTGTAACTTCTGCCCTTAGCCTGTGTGTTTGTGGAGCGAGCCCCTTGGGTCTAGAGTGATTTGAATGGTCTTCCTCTTCTTTTCTAGGGGGTGTGAAAGCCTGTTCCCTCAACTGCTTGGCCGAGGGCTTCAATTTCTACACGGAGAGGGCTGCGGCGGTGGTGGACGGGACCCCCTGCCGGCAGGACTCCAATGACATCTGCGTCAATGGGGAGTGCAAGGTACCTTCTGGTTGCTGGAGAAGGACAAAGGGCGGGTTGGGGATCCCTGGAAGGTGCTTCCCTCCTGGAGTCTCCACACCCCAACGCTGTCTGTGGAAAATACAGCAGTGGCCTCCCTGAACCCTAGACATATGCAGTGGGGCCTGACGTTCAGCAGTGATGTCAGTCAGGCTTGAGACCACTAAAGGCTGCTTCTAGGCTGGGTCCACACAGCCCTCCCATCCCCGCAGCTCAAGGAGGGTGACCACGGTCCTGCATTTGGGACACCCTGTCTCCCTTCTCCTTCTGTTCCATTCGCTCCTTGGCTGCCATGGCTTTCTTAGCGCGCTCTCTCTCACCTCGCTGCTTCTCTTGAAGCCCCCATGCCAAATATGCTACCATCATTGGTCGTTGACATGATTCAACCAGTCGTGCAACAAAGGGGGTGTGGAGCAGGTGCAAATGAGGCAGCAGCTGCACCATTGCCAGTGCACCAGTGATGCTGGCCCACGTGTGACTGCCACCCGCAGCACTCAAGTGCCCAGTTGCACCACCTCCTTTTGGCAGCTACTCGACACCTTCCTGAACCAGAGGGGCACAGATGGAGACAGGTGCAGGGTGCCTGCTTGACAGACAGAAGGAGGGAGGGAGAGGGATAGACAGATTAAAGGTGGGGGAAAGAAAGGCTCCTTCCCTTGCTTGATCTTATATTTTGCAATCAGAAGCTGATGGAGAGGAAAGCCAAGAGTTTCTTTTCCTGGGGTCCTGGCTTTCCCATCACTACTCAGAGCACCTGGCTCACCTGTGGGACATGCCCTGCGGAGCAAGAGCACAGACGTTTCTTTGTTTCTTATGTTGCTCCAGGCTCTGGAACAGGCGTTGCTCTTTGTTCTGTTCTCCAAGGGCAAAGTGAGGTCCTCGGCTGTGTTAACGATCAGCCTCTTGATACTTCCTCCCTCTGGGTGCTTTGAAATGGTATCTGGAGGTTTATAAATGCTTCTTTCTGAAGGATAAGAGTTGCAGGAGCTGGGAACCTCCCCCAGCAGCAGGCCTCTCTGCCTTTGCTTGTCTCCCTTCCTGTGCCTCTGAAATCTGTCTCTCTCTGTAGATATGTGTGTACAGCAAAATGAAGGCACGGGTGTAGCACAGACGCCCACGCCAGTTCGAATCCAGCCAGCTCAGGGACAAATAGCAGTGGAGACAGGGAGGCAGAGGCATCGGCTTGGGTCAGCCCCCCGAGTACAAACCTGCCAGCAGCTTGATGGGCATTATCCTTGCCACCCCTATGGGTTGGTGGCTCTGGGACAGCAGCTTACACCCGTGACTTGCATTTCTGCTGTGCCTGGTGCTCCACTTCAGTGCCTGCATTGGACATAGGCTACATTGGATGAGACCCTCTGGGTTAAAATCCGTGGGGAACACGGCACAGGGGACACAATGGT
The DNA here is from genome assembly GCF_000455745.1 of Alligator sinensis. Lineage (NCBI taxonomy): Eukaryota > Metazoa > Chordata > Crocodylia > Alligatoridae > Alligator > Alligator sinensis. The sequence continues at coordinate 567,372 of NW_005842845.1, forward strand.
GGGAGTCTATTACAGACCTCCCACCCAAAGTCCTGAGCTTGACCAGGAGTTTGCCCAGGAACTGGCTGAGGCAGCTTGCTCCAGGACCATGGTTGTCATGGGTGACTTCAATTACCCGGACATCTCGTGGGAGGATCGCTCAGCAAAATCTGAGCGGTCGCAGAGCTTCCTCTCGTGCGTGGATGACCTCTACTTGACTCAAGAAGTCTATGGGCCAACGAGAGGCAAAGCGCTGCTCGACCTGGTACTGGCTACTGGGGATGACCTAGTCGGCGACCTAGTGATCGATGGGAAGCTGGGTGACAGCGACCATGAGCTGATCACCTTCACCATCCGCCGAAAAGCTGGCAAGTCGGTCAGCAACGCGCAAGTCCTTGACTTCAGGAAAGCCGACTTTGACAAGCTCAGGAGGCTTGTCAGTGAGGCCCTAAGGGACCGTGACCACAGGGAGAGGGGAGTTCAAGAGGAGTGGTTGCTCCTCAAGGGAGCGATCCTCAATGCACAAACTAAGTCTATTCCATCTCGGAGGAAAGGCAGCAAGAGGGCACAGCAGCCCCCCTGGCTCTCCAGGGACCTAGCAGATCTCCTGAGGCTAAAAAGAAAGGCCTACAAAGGGTGGAGGATGGGAGTCACCTCCAAGGAGGATTATTCTGCACTGGTCCGGTCCTGTAGGGAGCAGACCAGGAAAGCCAAGGCTGCAACTGAACTCCAGCTAGCTTTGAGCATCAAGGACAATAAGAAGTCCTTTTTCAGATATGTGGGGAGCCGGAGGAAAAGCAGAGGCAACATTGGACCCCTGCTGAGCCAGATGGGGCAACTGACAACTGACGC
>NW_005842845.1:568669-569496 GCF_000455745.1 Alligator sinensis
TTGTCAGTGAACTTGGCCAGTCCACTTCTGATACCTGAGTCTAGATAGTTTATAGACATTAAAAAGACATTAAAAAGTAAAGTAACACACACACATACATTTAAAGTAACCTGTAGCAGCCCTCTTAGACAATACAAGAGCTGACTGAGGGGGGAAAGAGATACATGGTTTTGACAATACGTGGCCTTAATTCATCTAAATCAACTCACTATTTGTTACTCAAAAACATAATAAATTCCAGTCACAAGTGGAAATAGTCCCTTATTTGTATGTCTGATTCCACATTTTTAGTGTGCCTGTTTTGTGGCTAAATCCAAAAGTTTGATTTAGAATCTGGTCTTCTCTGAAGTTCTGTGGTATTTTTGAAACAGAGATTTGGTCCATCTCTACTTTAAAAACACTAGAGCCACTTCTCAATCTTTAGTGGACAAATTTCTTCTTGGTATTTTAATTTGTATTCTATTCTCTTGAAAGAATGATGACTTGGGGGTCATCATTGACCACAAGATGAACATGAGCCTGCAATGCGATGCTGCGGCTAGTAAAGCGACCAAAACGCTGGCTTGCATCCATAGATGCTTCTCAAGCAAATCCCGGGACGTCATTCTCCCCCTGTACTCGGCCTTAGTGAGGCCGCAGCTGGAGTACTGCGTCCAGTTTTGGGCTCCACAATTCAAAAAGGATGTGGAGAAGCTTGAGAGAGTGCAGAGAAGAGCCACGCGCATGATCAGAGGTCAGGGAAGCAGACCCTACCATGACAGGCTGAGAGCCCTGGGGCTCTTTAGCCTGAAAAAGCGCAGGCTCAGGGGTGATCTGATGGCCACCTA
>NW_005842845.1:569921-589656 GCF_000455745.1 Alligator sinensis
TGAACAACCATCCCACCTGAGGGCACAGGCTGGATTCTAGTGTGTCTTCTGGGCTCTAAGCCCAGCTCTGCCCTATACAGGTGTGAAGCAACTCACTTCACCCGGCTGCATCTCCGTGCTCCCCTCTACACGGGCAGTAGCACTAACTAACACGTCTATATGTGCCATTAATGTGAAGCGATAAACTCTGGAATTTATTGCCATTTGAACATGCACCTGGGACCGCAGTTGAAGCAGGCGCAGTGGGCCCCGGGGGTCCGCCTGCCAGCCCGGGGCTGCTCCCCCCAGCTCAGTGTGCTGCGGAGGGGCTGGCTGGGGCAGGAAGGTGCTTCAGTAAGGGACTAGCTGGCAGGCAGTCCCTGCACTGAAACATCCCCGTGCCCCAGCCAACTGGGGCAGCGTCTACATGTGCACTGCTGCAGAGTTTTTGGCTGACTAGTCTACTGTGCAGTAAACTTCTCAGGTAGATATGCCCTTTGAGTGTAAGAGTGATGTATCCAACTCTTGAATACTTTCCAGGAGGAGGGTGAGCCTGACCCCGCTAATCCCCTCTTTTGATAGGTCTTGATATCCCAGTGCTCAGCTTCTTTTCTTTTGCTAATTGTGTCGGCTACGCCTGAGAATTCCTCCCGTCCCTTCCCCTACGCTGTGCTTGACTTGCTCCGCCTAGCTCCCTATAACCAGAGACATGAGGAAGAAGGTCTTGCATTCAAAATCTTGTCTAATTTTGTCCCCACTTGGTCCGATAAAAGCTATCACCCTAAGAAATCTTGGCTTCTCTCCACTGCGAGGGCTCTTAAATGTGCCGCGCTCCATGAGTGCTCATCCAGAGCATACCAAGGCCTTCCCTACAGCCAGGGGACAAGTGGACAGCCATGAAAGCATTGCCTCAAGTGGAGCTGCTGGGTTGGGATAAGGGAATCCACTGTCACATCCCACCAGCAGTTTGTCCAAGGCCTGTTCGTTCAGGGTTGAGTGGCTTTCAACCTTGGTCCCTGCACTGCTTCCCTCTCTTGCCCCTTTTCTCCTATTGCCCCTTAGCTGTGTCCTGGAACAGGGGTGGCAGAAGGAAGGGGGAGCCATGCTGAATGAACCCCCGCTGGTGTGTGATGTAGATGAGAAGGAGGAATAAAATCAAGGCAGATTGGGATCCCTGAGAGCCCCACACACTTCCTCTCCAGGGACACCTGGGACCCAGTCTGGAGGTTTATCCCACAGGGGATGGGGGGACATGAGTACCTAATGCCTGCTGCTCTTTCCTTCTAGCACGTGGGCTGTGACCGCATCCTGGGCTCTGACTTGAAGGAGGACAAGTGCCGCGTGTGTGGTGGCGACGGGAGTACCTGCGAGACCATCGAAGGCATTTTCAACCAGTCCCTGCCTGAAGGGGGTAAGGAGCAGCCAGGGAGGCAGCCTTGTGGTTCCTTTATATCTGCTGGTTTTATCCTGGGAGAATCTAGTGGCTTGGTCCTTAGCTTGGTGGGAGGTAAAGGGCTCGCTGTGCTTGCCGGGGTCATACTTCTGCCAAAGCCACCTGGAAAGGCAAATGCTCCAGAGGTACATCCTCGAGTAGGATTCAAGCGCACCTCGGGGCTCTGCTGAGATCCTCGATTGAGCCCCACTTGCTCACATAAGGTCTCCCGGCACTTGGCTTCCCACCGGTAGAGTTGGGCACCTCACAGCTGTGGTGGTGCCCACAGACCCCTGCTCTACCACCTCAGGCTTTCCTCCGCAGCCTGATCCCAGCAGGGCAAGGTCTCCCTGCTGACCCTGGGCACTGGGGTGTCTTCCAGGTTATGAGGAGGTCATCTGGATTCCCAAGGGCTCAGTGCACATTGATATCCGGGAGCTGAACCTCTCCAGCAACTACCTAGGTGAGAAAGCGGCGGGCTTGGGAATCGGGGGGGTGTAAAGCTGGGAGGGTCACACTGCAACAGCAGGGAAATCCAAATCAGAAGTTGTTTCCGTGCCCGTACCCCTTCCTCTCTGTGGCCAGCGTGGCATGGGTGAGAGCCAGCATGGCAGATCTCTCCCCGGAGGGGTGTTGAGGGGAAGGTAAGCTATTCTTTACACTAGACAGCCTGGTGCACTGAGTGGAGCAGTTCCCCCTTTATGGGGGATGGCACCTGCTGAAAAGGCCTGCCGCTTGCTGACAGCCGAGTCAGGACCGGGATGTATCCGTGTGCGGTGTGGACAGCCCGTCCCACTGTAGCTCTGCCCTGCACGTACTGTTCAGCAATCAACACGGTAACCCTAAGCATGCCCCACACCCCCCTCGGCACCGCCCTCTAAGCCAACATGTCAGGCTGGGGTTTAAAAATAGACTGCCTCCCGTTTTCCTTGGCCTCGATTTTCCAGCCAGGCTCGAGCATCTTGTTTTTCCAAAGGGCTTTTCAGTTAATCAGCGACAACTGCAGGGGGGCAGGGCGGGAGCGCAGCTTTCCACACCTCGCCCAGCAGCTCACCTGCGATGCTCCCAGGGAAGCGACACCGACACCGGAGCCTGCCCTGAGGTCACCGCGGGAAGGGAGCTCCCTCTTTCCTTGCAGCTGTCCTGGGAGAGCCGCATTCACTCACGCAGCCCATGCTACTGCTATACAAGGCAGGCCGGCTCCCAAGGGGCAGTGTCAGCTACCGGAGCCTGCTGCGATGCTCCCTTAGCCTTCCTTGTTCATCAGGAATTAACTTGTTCACCTGGGCCGATGCCAGCTATGGGGGAGGCTGGGATTGTGTCCCCCCCTGCATTCCCTCCACTGTTCATAGTGAAAGGTAAGGTATGCCCCATGCCTGGTGCTAGCACTGGAGTCCCTTGCATTGTCCAGCACATACTACTCTGTGCCATGCCCTCGACATGCCCAGTCTCAAGGGAAGAAAGTCTTCCCCATCCTTCTCACAACCACAAGAACATCCTCCCTGCCCCAGAGCGCTGCGGAGAAGGACACATTCAAAGCGTTGACAGCAGCGGCAGGCAGGTAGTAGAAACCTCATGAAGGACCTAGGTGTAATGGGCTTGTGTGTGTGTATGTAGGAGAAGGAGACAGAGAGAGAGTAGGTCCCCTCTAGTGACTGCCATCAGCAACAGCAACCAGCTGCACACTCCCAGCTATTGAGGTCCTTCTTCAGCCCAAGTGGTAGACTGTAGAGGCCCATGTTTCCAGCATCATAGATTTCAAATCTGATATGAGCTGAAGCCCTGTGTTGTCTGTATGCAGGGCTTTATGGCCACAGTTCATTCTGCTACCAGGATTTGAGAAGACCTTTGGCAAGTGCCTGCCTATGCGCTATCCCAAGATAGTCATCTCCCCAGAATTGGCCGCCAGGTCCTGGACCTCGGCAGTATGAGTGGCCCAGTGGCAAGTTTGCTAGCCTGGGAGTTGAATCTGGAACGGGCTTCCAAGGGAGGTGGTGCTCTCCCCTACCTTGGAGGTCTTTAAGAAGAGGTTGGACATGCACCTGGCTGGGGTCATCTAACCCCAGTGCTCTTTCCTGCCCAGGCAGGGGGTCAGACTTGATGATCTACGAATCTGCCAAACATCTATTAATCTATGAGATAGATTAGTGCTCAAACCCATCTCAGTCACTGACTTCAGATGTGGCCTTGAGCAAGTCGCATCAGTTCTCTACAGCTCAGTTTCTTTCCTGCAAAAATGGAGATAACAGATTTCTCCTCCTTTGTCACAATGCCGAGTCCTAAGGATGAAGCACACGGTGTCACGGCTAAACACTGTGTTACACAGTTGGAGGTGAAAGCAGTCGTAGCAGCTGGATACTACAGCAGTGCGAGTATTAGACATGTCGTCGAAACTGTGTGCCCCAGGGCTGCTGCGAGAGAGCCCGTGGCCTCTCAGCAAAGACGCCCTTTATGCGGGGGGCAGCTCACGGAGAAAACTGCCTCCACGCTCAACACTCTTACGCTCAACACTCTTGCCCCTCCTTGTCCTTCCAGCACTGAAAGGGGAGAACGGCGAGTACTACATCAATGGCAAGCTCTCCATCGACCCACCGAGGCGCTTTGACGTAGCTGGGACGACGTTCCACTACAGGAGATCTCAGGATGAACCCGAATCGCTGGAGGCCTTAGGACCTACCAATGCCACTCTCATTGTCATGGTAGTATAGCTTTCCTTCCCCACATTCCCACCAGGCTTAGTCTTGACTGAACAGCCACTTCCAGTTTTCCTCTCTCCCCACACTTGCCCTAGACATAGCACCAGTCAGTCTGCAACACACTCCCTGTTCAGGATTGCCCTCGTCATAAGGCCAAACTCTCAGCTTTGCCTTCCCCTGCATGGGGGCACTCTTAGATGTACAAGGCCCAGCCTCGGCTGTAGCCGCACGGGCTCCCGTTCCCTCCCGATCGCTTCTCAACCCATTGCTCCAGCTTCATGCCTCTCATGCTACCCTGCTGCACCGGCACGAGGCTTAATGGATATCAAGTCAAAAATAGTTGCAGGGCTAGAGGAGGGACAGGCAAGGACCCCACCGCACACACCTGTGTTCACGACCAGCTCTGAGAGCACGTTGGCACCGATGCACTGACAACACCTCTTTCCACAGGTTCTCGTACGGACAGAGCAGCCAGGGATTCGGTACAAGTTCAATGCACCCATCACCCGGGACACCTTAAACCAGTACTCTTGGCACTACACCCCATGGACCAAATGCTCAGCTGTATGCGCAGGGGGTGAGAGGTTTGACTGTGCTTCAGCAGGGGAGAGGCGTATGTATCTGCAACCCCTGTGACTCCCGAGCGCCAGGCCTCGGCCACGCAAGACAGCCCACGGCGGGATTTGGTTTGGCAGCCTTTTTAGTCAAATGGGGCTCTCCAGCATTTTCATGCAATGACCTCACACTCAGGCACTTGCAACTCGGTGTCAGTCAACATGGTTTTGTGGGCCACGTGTCCGGTCAAACCAGCTGAGTTTCATTCTTTAGCTAGACTACAAGAGTAGTTGGTAAAGGGAACTGTGTTGACATGTTGACCTAATCCACTTGAAATTCGATGGCTTGTGTTATGCAGGTCAGACTTAGATGATCATAATGGTCCCTTCTGGTCTTCAGATCTACACATCTGTGAACTGATGCACCTCAGATGCTTCCCAGAATCCCTTGGACTAGTTCCTGTGGGAATTGAAGCAGTGGTTTATATGATGTGTCTGGTGTCTCTGGAGAACGTGGCTGCAAGTGACTGAGCAAATGTTGAGAAGAAGGGAGAGGCAGTTTCAAACACAAGGTCTAATAATGTTTCATATTTGAAGTTAGGGACCTCCTTCCTGGCCTGCGCGCTAGGCCTCAGCAAGGGGAGTGAAGGAAAACAATGTTCACGTCGTTTCTTCCCACTGTTTTCCCCCCCCGTAATTTTGCTCAAAAACTGGTCAAACCAGCTGAGAGTAGCTTTGTTGCAGGGAGCTGTTATCGCAGGTATCGCTGAACCAAATATCCTCAGATTTGCTGTAAAAACTCTTACTTGTGGCCTGAGCTGGCCTATCGAGTCTCAGTGCAATCTGTCTGATTGGGTAGATTTTAGTGACCAGGAAGGGCTTGGCTGTAAATGGAAATGTAGGTCTGACCCTAAGTAGCTCTATGATGTAGCCTCAGGAAGAACCAAGCAGCGGTGTACTGTACCTGGAGGGGCATGTTGAGCAGTTCAGCAACCTGCACTCACATTCAGGCTACATCACTCTTTCTCCCATTTCTCGTCTCCTTGGCAGGCAGTCAGGCCCAGTCCATCGTATGCAGGAAACTGTCTGACAGCTCGACAGTCTTCAGCCATTTCTGTAACCCTGAAGCCAAACTACCTGAGAGGCAGAGGCCGTGCAACACTGAGCCATGTCCACCGGCGTGAGTACAACGGCCTCTGTGTGATGGGCTGTCTCTGCTGATGGAGCATGGGGCGATGGGGCTGGCGGGATGGCTGATGGGGGTCTTAGATGGAGAGCCAGGCTGGATCAAAGACTTATACCCCTTTGGGGTCTTCGTGCCAACCCAGACTGTAGCTACGGCAAAACGCACGCCGTGTCGCATATTGTCGATGACTGCCCGCTGAGTAAGTTCAGAGGTGGGCTATAGGAACTGCACGTGGCCACTGAGGACACTTCGGTGATTATGCACGTACTGACTGACTCTCTGATGCTTTGTGCCATAATACCCAGCAATGCACTAATACAGATTTCATAGGTTTTAGGGTCAGAAGGGACCTCTGTAGGTCATCGAGTCCAACCTCCTGCCCTGGGCAGGAAAGAGCGCTGGGGTCAGATGACCTCAGCCAGGTGCTTATTTAGTCTCCTCTTAAAGACCTCCAAGGTAGGGGAGAGCACCACCTCCCTTGGAAGCCTATTCCAGATTTTGGCAACCCTCACCGTAAAGACATTTTAATATGTGTATAGCACAGTTGGGTTCCCTGGAAAAAGGGGGCTAAAATAATTGTTAGCACTAGTAAAACAGCATCAACTTGACATGAAAGTAAAATGGAGCCAGAGGCAAGATCTAGCAGCAGAAGCAGTGGGAATAGAAAGTTAGCAGATAAATGATGACGTCGATAGCTTTGCTCTATGGCGCTCAGTCCTGCCTGACTCAGCAGCCACGTGTGTTATTAGTGTTAACCAAAGAGCCGCGACAGTACACGCACGCCTAGGCAAACCAGAGGGAACAACCTTCGGTTCACAAGTCAAAACTACAGGACCTGAATGCCTGCCAACAAAGAGCCAAGTGTTACTATCACACTTCGGTCGAGCTCACACATTGCATCGCACGAACCCTGAATGCCGTCTTTGAAAACATCTTCTGCGAAGAGCTAGGGGTAATAAGTTGAATTGCTGCTTGTGGCTTGGGAACCGTGGTCTGGCTTAGGGAGATGAGAATAGAGTAGCTATGCAGAAGTAATGTGAAATGCTAGCGTAGGCCCATAGAGAAGGTGTGAGCTGCAAACATCCTGTATGAGAATTCAGTTAGCCAACGACAACCACAAGCGTGCTCTTGGCTGGGTTGAGACAGAGGAGGTAACAGTCTTGTCTAAAAGCTTTGCATAAAAAAGGGAAACGGCTTTCGACAGGTCCCGGCAGAGCCAATATGAGACCGTGCGCCCTCGTCTTAACCCTGCTGGAAGTACATTTGGCCACTTCTTGCAGAAGCTTGTGCTGGGAGGTGTAGGCTGTTGAAGTGCACGGTGCCGAGTGCAGCTTGCTTTTGGACTCAACCAGAGCTTGGCAGAAGAACGGGAACCACCGGTTGCATCTCTGACGTCCGGATACTTGTTCCTGGTATCCCAGGTGAACTGAGGCACACGAGGTATAGGAAGAAGAGCTGAATCCTCGGCAGAGTTGAAAGCAGCCCAGAAGCAAGCTCAGGAAAATGGTTGGCTGTGAACACATATAAACAGTGCTTAGATTGAGGCTCTGGAGTTCACAGGAGCCCTCAGAGAGACAGTCTGGCTAGCAAACCAGCCAGGACCTCATACCTAACTGCTAATAAAAATGTTGCAAACCCAGTGGAGTTAGAGTGCCTGAGCATTCACCAGAGAAGGAGATGTGGCAGCGCAAGGGTGACGACGCCTGGGAATCGCACTGGGAAAACCTGCAATCGCCACTAAAATCCAGGGAGCAAGTGAATCAATCGAAATCCCACTTAGAATAAAGGCAGGCGGCACTATGTTGCAGGAGCTGGGAGCTTTTTTCTGTGATGGAGTAGGGAGGCTTACTAATTGGCTAACCACCCTACCTTGGGGGTCTTCAAGAGGAGGTTGGATAGATATCTGGCTGGGGTATTATGATCCCAGCACTCGTTCCAGCCCAGGGCAGGGGGTCACACTTAATGATCTGTTCAGGTCCCTTCCTACCCTAGAAAGTATGAAACATTGCAATAGCCCGTGAATCTCAATGGCCTAACCCTTGTGATGTAAGAAGGGCATTGGGGAAAGCTGAGGAGAGAGCCCCGCGGGATTGCACACGAAAAGAAACTCTTAAATATCACAGGCCTGTGGGTAGTCCTCCACCATAAATAGCTTCCAGCAAGCACCGATAATATCATGAGTTGAATTAGATTGTCTAGGGAATCTCCTTTCAAGCATCGAGCAAAATAGTTGGCTTATTCAAGCCAGACCCAGACTCTGATATGGCTAAGATGTGGGTTTGGGAGGTAAACAAGGAGAGGAAGACTGAGCCCCCGACCACCCCCAATGAGCTCGGGCCAAATCTGCAGGCAGCGAGTGCAGAGCTTCCCTTCCCCACGGCGAATGCTGGAGTGGAGGGTATTTGAATGATGGGAACCGTTGGGCACACAGGCATCTGTTGCAATCACGTGTAAAGGTGCAAGTGAACCCCGGGAAGGAGACGCAGTCTCTCTTTTGGGAATCCTTTTTTCTTGCACTCTTAGTGAAGCAGACCCAACCCCTCCATGTTCAACAGGGAGTTGGGAGGGGAAATAGCTTTTGCAGTCATGCCTCATACTTGGGGAATCTTGGCAAGTGATTGAGCTCCTAACAATGTAGCTGCTATCCATTTGGCAAATCAGTCGGGGATGGAATTCAACTGAAAGTAGATGAAAGAAGGAGCCAGTAATTGTGTCAGAAGCAAACACCGTGCAAATGGTAAAGGCAGTGTGGTTGGGGGGGTGATTCTCTCGCTATCAGCAACGCTCAGGCGACCGTGGGACCCCACTGAGTGAAGCTGGAAAGAGCAAATTCAGTAAGTCATAATAACTCAATGGGGGGTGACTCCAGTCTGAAACACCTTCAGCAGGTGACGGGGCCCAGTAACGTATGAGGCTAAGGGCTCCAAAGGTGCTCTCTGCCGCCAGCATGCAGCCTCACTCCTAACCGCTGGCATTTGCCTCTTTCCACAGCTGGGCGATCGGGAATTGGTCCGAATGCAGCCGGAGCTGCAATGAGGGCGTCCGCACGCGCGGCGTCATCTGCAAGCGCAAGATCTCCACCACCGAGGAGAAGACGCTGGATGATGCCTCCTGCGCCCAGCCACGGCCCAAGATGCTTGAGCCCTGCAACAATCAAACATGTCCCCCAGAATGGGTTGCTCTGGACTGGTCAGAGGTAAGGGCCCCTTCTCCAGCACACGGAGATGGTAGTTGGCATTCAGTTGGCAGAGGTGCCAGCAGGTGCCATTCACTGAGGCAGGTAAAGACTATCCAGAGCTACTGGAGCGGGTGCCATCGCGTACTGGAGAGGCGATGCTGCGTTGACCCAGGGGATAGAGTAGATGGGGGTCTATTGGGACTTGCTCATAGGGAACTCCCCGGGGTCTGCCCTGCCAAGACAGCAGAGCTGCATTAGATCCTCTGCTCTGACGTAAGGATAAGCCGAGGTTTCATTAGCTACTATGTCAAATACAGCAACGTGCCTGTGATTGCCGAGGGAGCGCCACGGGGCCACGCGCGGCCCCTAGTCTGTTATGAACACAAGAGAGTTTGGTGCTCCAGCCCAGGTGCAGAGGTGGTTGCAAAGGATGAGAGCCTGCTGGCTGAGTAGCTGGCACACGAAGGGAACAGTCAGGGCTCTTGAGCAGCTCGGGCAAATGGGTGCCCAGTCCAGGCAGGCTCCATTTGGGGCGTAGGTCTTTGGGAGAGGGCACTGTGCAAGACTAGAAAGACGCTGCAGCTGCTTGACCATGCCGGGACCAGATCCAGATCCTCCACTGCCGAAAATAAGAGCATCTACACAACAGCTGAAGGTGCCCCCGCTCCATATGGCTCCATTCTGCTGCAGGGCTCCAAGCACGTTAGAAAGGTCCCGCTCACAGCGGGGCACACGAAGCTAGAGAGAGAATGAATGACTCCTTAGTCACCCAGTGGACTCCGTGGCAGAAGGGGAAATAGATGTGCCATTGTTCCCCCGCCATCCTCCACCTTAATCACTAGAGCAGGGGGCCTCACACCTGCCTGGAAGCACCTTGTGGTGAAGGAGAGACTGACCTAACGGGGATTACTTAGCTTGGAGAAGAACCGATTGAAGTGTTAAGATGAGTTCTTGGGTTCAGCTGGCCCTCAGAAGTTATTGGAGAAACCAGAGATCATGGCACTGAGGACGGACGGAAAAGGGATAGGAAAGGGGATGTGGTATTTTCGGAGGAGCGGCAGTCAGCTGGACAAGGCAGCAGAATGACTCAGAAGTACATCAGCTCCGCATCCCACCCATTACATTTAATGAAATACTCACGAGGCTTGACCCACCCCTTGCAACACCCTGCAAGGGTGGCAAAGAGCCTGCTGTGGCTCTCGCCCAACTGCAGTGCTCCCTGACTGCACCGTGTCTCTCTTTGCAGTGCACCCCAAGCTGCGGGCCGGGTTTCCGCCACCGCATCGTGCTTTGCAAAAGCGGTGACCACAGCTCGACCCTGCCGACCTCGCAGTGCCCCGAGAACTCCAAGCCCCCTACCAGCATGAGGTGCAACCTCCGGCGCTGCCCGCCCCCGCGCTGGGTGACTGGCGAATGGGGAGAGGTACTGAATGACCTACTGCCACTTACTGTTTGGGGGGCCCAGAAGTTCCTAACCCATGCTTCAGAACCCCAAATCCCTTTGCAGTCACATACTTTTTTAGCCTTAGAGCCGAAGTTGGCCTTAGCTACAGCAAGCAGCTCCGCTGTGTCACAGATGCTGGGAGAAGCTGGGCTTTGTACTGCAGGCCTCACTGCCCAGGCTGGTGGGGTGAGGGAGAAGGGCTGCACTAGCTAGTGTCATGACTGGTTAGGGGCATGGAGGGGGCAGGCATGGACTCTCTAGCCCATGGTGGCATGATGGTGATCGAGCCTGGAGTCTGTCAGCTGCAGAAGCAGGGACGCCAGTGGTCACACTGGTCTTGGGCATCTGTTCTTCCTGGGTATTCGGGGTGTTCTGGCTCAGATCCCCAACTGGCCTGTCTGTAACCCACTGAGATCCTGCGCTCATCTGTCTGCAGCCAGAGGAGCCCGTGGGACAGAGGGGCAGCAGGGTAGCCCACCTGCCCAGGACTATAGAGCAGCCGGATGCAGAGCTGGGGGCTTTGCTTCCTGCAGTGGGGATCGGTATTGTAACTAAAGCGAGGCGACCGGGGCAGCAGCAGCCCCAGGTGCCAACTAAGGGACCTGGGGTGGGTGGGAAATAACAGCCACTGCTGCTGTCACCTGGCCACATACCACTAGCACCAGCACCCAGGAGCTGCCCTGTTGCACCTCTGATGGGGATGTCCCACAGTGCCCTGCTCTCTCTGCAGGTTGGCACCTGGCATCTCTCGCTCTCTCCAGCACCCTGTGCATGCCCCTACTGACCCCTTGCACCAGTAAAGCACGTCCTGGGCTGTAAGAAGCCTGGGTACAGTATAGGATTTAGGGCTGGAGGGACTTACTGGAGCCAGTGGAATGATTCCCACTGAGCTCCCTTGGGTTAGATCAGGCTGGACTGCAGGATAATTGCTTGCATGTGAGGTCCCTGTGGCCAGCTGGCATTCGGAAGTCACCAAAGGGCACTTAAATCCTTTGGTCTGGTTACAACCTGGGGAAGAAGGAGGAAATCAGGGGGTCAGGAGGTGACCAGCCCAAGTCCCTGTTACTACATGCTGTTTGACAAGGCAAGAAGGGCAGCTGCAGCTCTGGATCGTGTCCCTGCAGTGCTCCGCGCAGTGCGGCTTCGGCCAGCAGAGGCGCTCCGTCCAGTGCTTGGCCCACACAGGGCAGCCGTCCAGCGACTGCGTGGAGTCCCTGCAGCCGCCGGCCATGCAGCAGTGTGAGACCAAGTGTGAATCGGGACCTACGGACAACCCCGAAGGTACCGGCCGACGGGAGCACAGGAGCCGCGGCTGAACCCCGAAACCCTGCGCATTGCTAGCTTTGCTGCAGGTTAAAAATCTGCCCCCAGGGCTCCTGTGGGTTGGTACCGGGGAGCTGTGCCGCAGGGAGTGAGGCACGGGGCACAATAAGATCTGACGTCTGCTTTGAATCAGTGCTGAACCAGCCGCCCGCCTGCGGGGAAGTGGATCAGTGTACTGATCTTGCAGTTTGTCTACACTGTAGAGTCTGCCATGACAGCAAGGCTCCCAGGGGAGGATATGGCATGTGCCTGGCAGTGGCATAGCTCTGCCACCTTCCCTAATGACATACCTAGGCTTTGTACTGGTGTCGTTACCTCGGCTGGGGGGGATCGTCCTTCCACATGCCTGGCCAGCGTAGCAAACTTTGTAGTACAGATCCAGCACCGACACTTGGGGACATTTGGGAAAAGACGCCTAGTCTCTTCCCTTGGTCAGCTCATCGCCCATCACTTGCCTGGTGCTCATTCCTTTAGCTCCTGGCCAGCCTGTGCAAGGAAGCTGGGCATTGGGAAGCTACACTTTCCAGGAGCTTGGGGGGTCGGGGCTCAGTTTGAAGCCCTTCTTGACATCAGGTGCAGAGGCAGCTGCCATGGGGGGGCAGATTTAATCCCTCCGTCTTTTTGTCCAGAGTGCAAGGACGTGAACAAGGTGGCCTACTGCCCCCTGGTGCTGAAGTTCAAGTTCTGCAGCCGGACCTACTTCCGACAGATGTGCTGTAAAACGTGCCAGGGGCATTAACGGAGCGAGGCCGCCCCTGTGGGAAAACTGGAAGGCGAGAGCTACGCCGAAGGGCAGCCGAGCCGTGCCGTTCCCCTCCGCCCCCTGGGAAGCTCCAGAGGATTCAAAGCAAACACTGGTCGCGCTCCTGGTGGGAGCCGGCGACCCCCAACCCCTCCTGCACGACCCCCCCAGAGCCCCGACGGCGGGTTAAACCACTGCTGATGCCCGTGCCACTCCGGAGACCACCAGCGCCACGCACGAGGGGAGCGGGGCAGTGCCTGCGGCCACGGCAGAGCCGGTCACCACGGTGGGAGGCGGGGAGCGGGGCAGAGCTCGGCAACAAGGACATTACTTGAAACAGACATTGTTATTTATTTCGTAGCGCAAATGGGTCCCGTGGGTGCCAGCCGGTGGCCACCAGACGGTATCATCAGCCCTGTTAGCCCCGCCCACCGTGGCAGGGGAACCCGAGGTGGCTCGTGATGTCATAGGGGGAGGAGATAAAGCAAGTCGCTGGCAGCGAATCAGCAGTCTCCACTCCCTGCCCCGAAGGGCACCTCTGTCCACCACTGGGAAGCTGAGCGTGCTCCGTGGCTGCTGCCACACCAGGACACCGGCCTGGGTTAGGTGTGGGGGTTCACAAATCGATGGAGAAAATGGGAAGGAGGAGGAGAGGGGCAGCCTGCCCGGGACAGTCAGCACCACGCGTGCCTTTAGGCTGCTTTCTGGTGGAAGAGGACTTGCCGCTGCAAAGGGGTGAGGTGGGGGAGGTTGCTTGGAAGATCGCCTGGATGACCGGAGAGCCGCTCAGTCCTGAGCACCGCCAAGGAAGTGACTTGAGATGAACTGGGGGGTGGAAGGGGGCTATGCATTGTTTACAGGCGGGGTTGATTTCGTTTCCAGGTTTTGCAAAACTTTTCACGGCTGCTGTGGTCTTTGTTGCAGAGGCGCCTGGCAGGCCCGACCAAGATCAGGCCCCGGCGCGCTGGGTGCTGTACATGTATGTTGTAGGAGACAGGAATGCTCCCGGTCTACGTATAGGCGATGAAGAAAGGCTGGAAGGGGGAGGGCAAATGACTTGTTCAAAAAATCACTTGGCAGCACAGCTGGGATTCGAGTCCCTAGACTGGGGACTGTCCACTGCCCAGCTGGCCTCTTTAATTCACCCACTATGCAGTCAGTCCCCTTTCACAAATCAGCAGCCTCCCCACTTCCTTCCAGGCTGAGAGAGCTCCCAGTCCGCTCCTCCAGCTCGGCCCAGGAGGACCCCAGCCACCCTGAGAAAAGAGTGACCTTGCAGCTCCCCCACGGCATGCTCCATCAGGGTTCACTTCCTTAGCATCTGTGATGTAGCAACCTGCCAGTTCCCTTGCCATCCAAAGTCTTCCAGGGCAAGCAGATCTGGGCAAGACCTGGATTTCCAATGCAAAAAGCAAGTGGGTTTTATTTTTTTTTATTTTTTTTTTTAAGTTTCAGGCCTTTTGCGTCATAAAGATGGAAAATTCAGCACAGCCCCATGTTCGGTTCCCTTGGCAGGGAAGATCCAGGAACGCTGAGAGGGCTTGTCTGGCCCTTTCTCCCCTGCCCCAGTCCTTATCTAGTCATGTACCTTCTACAGTATTATCTGTTCACCAGCCAATCACAGCCTCTCGAGTAGTGCGTGGTTCCTGATTGGCTGGCGAGTGGGCATCGATAGCTTTCTTCCCGGTGGAATGTTCCATTCCGATATTTTCGCTGGGGGGGGGGGTGGTGCGGGGCTTGTTTTCACCATTTTATATAAATATATATAATAAAAAGTGTTTAAAATACTAACTCTGAGAAGGAGGAGCAAAATAACGGCATGATTTATAATAAAGGAGTAGCTACCATCCTGGGTGCAGCGTCTGGTCTGAGTGGCATTCCTCAGCTCGCCTTCGCCCCAGGTGGATGTTCGCGTGGGGCTCAGGTCGTGTGCTCGGTGGCCCGTCGCTGTCCCTGTCCCAGGCTCCTCCATCACACACTGAAGCTTGCCCCGCACCCCAGACGGGATCCTCAAAATGCATTTGTCTGATGACTCATTACACACCTTTTCCACCCCAGTTCTCCCTTTTGGAGGCATCTGTGAGTTCCTCCCAGAGCTACGGCTCAAAAATTCACTGTGCAGGTGAGAAGGGAGCACTGCGAAGTCCACCCCAGACCTCTGGAGCAGCCTGGATCCTTGGAGGAGGGTGGTGGATTGCCCAGCACCGGGGACAGTTTGAAGGACACATTGCAATTGGCCCTGCTTTGCACCCTCTACTCTGTAGCATGACGTGCCCACTTTTCTCTTCCCTTCCTAGCTTGTCCCTCAAGCACGGCAGATTATTCCTGGAAGGACTGCCTCACAGTCAGCCCATTGAAGCTCGGCAAACCCCAGACACGCTCCACATTAAAGGTCTGCCCAAAACCACACAGTGTCACCAGCAAATGGGGAGGACTCCAAGGGCACATCCAGATGAGCAGCAATATGTGCTTTGCGGTGCCCCAAAGGCTTTTGAGGCGTCACAAAATCCACATAGCCCGTGTCAAAAAGTTCCCCGTGCTGCGTATTTGCAGTGCAGAGCCAAAATTAGATACCGGGAAATCCTGGTATCTGGGGGGGGGCAAAAAAATGCACCTAAAACAAGTGGGGTGGCACATGGGGCTACAGCGTGCACCACCAGAAATCAGAGCCCGGCCAGCCAGAGCCATGTTCCAGCTGCTGGCCAGGGTCTGCGCACCCGGATCACCACCACTGCGACCCTGGGAGGCCCCCAGGATCCCAGGTGAGGCTGCTGGGGCCAGGCCAGGTGCAGCCCCAGCCTCCTCTACCCCACCTGGGGCAATTTGCTGCATGCCAGAGCATGCGTACAGGGGTGTTCCTAGGGGACAAGTAGTGGCACAACTACGTGCCGCCATTTGTCCCCAGGGAAACACACACGTGTGCTTGTGGGGATGCACCCCAAGAGGCTGCAGAGGGAGAACAGCTGGCTTCTGCTTGCAACCAGACTGTAGCCAGGCTGAAGCAAGGCCCAAGCTGCCAGAGCAAGGAAATCATGAGCAAGACATCTGCCAGTTCAGTACAAGCTCATGGAGCTGCCAAAAGCATCCTCTTTTCCAGGATTGCAAGACTCGAGTCCCACCAAGTTTGAGGCTCTTTTAGCAGAAGACACAAATGCAGCGTGTATTTGCCCTCTGGTTTAGGAGCATGTTTTCCAGCTTTCATCTGCAACCGCGAGAGCGATCAGTGTAATTTTTTTTTTTACATGAAAATGGAGATTCCAACAAAACCGCGAGTCCAGGAGGTGGGGCCTTAAGAAAAGGACCCAGATCGGGGCCCACACCAGATACGGCAAGGTGAGACTCACAAGAGTTAGCTGCGTGGCCGTTGCCTCGCCCTGGACTGCAGGTGCTTCTGGATCTGGTCTTATTCGTCCAACAGCTGCCGCAGAAAGTATTGTCGTCGGTCTCTCAATGTCCCCAGGTCATCTCAAGTCTTGTCCACCGCCCAGAGCTTCTGCTGCTTTAGCGATGCCAGCAAAGCCCTCCAGTCTGGATACAGTGTAGGCTGGCAGGCGTTGTCCAGCTGGCACAGTTAGGAGGTAGGTGGTCCAGTGAAAGGTAGTACCAAGAAATCCCTGAATGCCATCAGCCAAGCCTTCACCAGGCTCTGGCTGGCTGGCATCAGCACCTGGGGCGCGATCCATCCCATCCCGGGTAAAACTTTGTCTTGCAAGCCAAGCCCCAGGCAGGCCGCAGTCATCCACTAGATGTCCTCCCAGCCCCGGCGGATCAGCACCCAACCCTGCACATGCCGCCCGTCTGCTATTTTTGAAGCTAGAGCTTCTGCTGTCTTATCAGTCCCTACCACAAACGGCATGAAGGCATCAGGCCTGCCAGCCCCATGGGTCAGGCCTCGCGTGACCGGATCCAGGCTCGCACCGCCCAGATTGGATCCCACAACCCCTGGATCTGCCTTGCAGCACCCAGATGGGACCTCGTGCATCCTGATCCAGGCCTCGTGCCGCACCGATCGGGCCCTGCACCTGGCTGTAGCACTCCCCACAAGTCCAGGAACTTGGCAGCAGGGGAGCAGCATTTAATGCTGCCACGACTGCCCCGCAGCCAGGTTTTCAGGCCCATGAGGAGCCCTGTGAGCATGATATGGCTCCATAAGCCAGATCTAGCTTACAAGCCAGGG
This sequence comes from Alligator sinensis, assembly GCF_000455745.1. NCBI lineage: Eukaryota > Metazoa > Chordata > Crocodylia > Alligatoridae > Alligator > Alligator sinensis. The sequence goes on from NW_005842845.1 coordinate 586,633, forward strand.
TGCAGCACCCCTGAGCTACACCGTGCCATGCCAAGGACCCCCTGTGACATATGACAGATGCTGAAAATGAGGGTGCGGGGCTGCTGGAGAGCAGCTTGGGGCACACACCAGTGAGCACCCAAGTGTCTCACGGTGGGGTGCACCCAGGAGCAGAGCAACCCTCCCCTACATGACCCTGTAGTGAACCACAAGGCAAAGGCTTTGGGTTTGCTTTTATCACTTCTTGTTCCAGCCCTCACCTCCTCCTCCTTTATGGTTTCATGTGTCATACAGACTTAGCTCCATCACCCCTTGGGCTGCAACCAAAACCCCAGCCCCCAGCACTGCACCAAAGGTCTGTGTGCTCACCTTCTGCACGATGTGATTGTGCGTGTGTGTGTGTGTGGGATGGGTCCTGGTGTAAGTCAAGGTCTGTCTGTGCTGCAGATGTGTCGGCTACACCTCTGTATCCTCTCCATGCAGATGCCCTACCGGCATATCACATGGCTCCCACACCTGTATGGCTTGCTCTGGTCTGCAGCCACAATTCAGCCATACCAGTGCCCAGACGGTGTTGCCAGCTCTCAGAGTCCTCCTAGCAGTAATGGGATGCCGTGGAGCCCACAAGCCTCAGACGTCTCGGATACCCTCAGGAAACTCTGTCTGCTCGACCTCCTGCTCCGCTGTACGTATGCAAGGTAAGGACAGAATTCACCTTGGGCTGGTGGGCAGAGTTGACATGGGGCCGGGATAAATTAAAAGGCATGTTTCAAAATCAGGCCCTAATGAAGAGGCACTGACCTGCTCAGTTCCCACCTCCGGGCATCACACCAAAGGGATGCAGAAGAGCACCTGCCACCACTGCCATTTCAGAGCTGGGAACCTCAGCAAACCCCATGCGCGTGTAAATGGAGCACGCCTCCAGGCCCGTTGCTGGCCTCAATAAGATCTATCTGACATGGCCTGTGGTTTTTCAGGGCATCACAGTTACAGTCCTCTACCATGGTCATTTTTCTGTTCTTTTGGGGTTTTTTGTCCTGTTTCCATAAATTATCCCTAGTTAGTGCTGCACCCAGGCCACGATACTGGGCTATTCAGGGTGCACACAGGCCCACCGTGTGACTCGCACGCCACGGGTAGGTGCCCCGCTGCCTCCAGCTCACATCGGTGCCCTGCTCAAGTTGTGCAACTTTAACCTAGTTTTATTCATCTCCACCCATACAACTTGTGGTTGATCAGTACCTGCCTCCAGGCTGCCTGTCTCAGCATTTCACCTCGGGCTGTCAAGAGTCGTGAGTCAGGCTCCAGGAATGGTGAGCTTGGCTTTAAATAATTAGGGCATTTTTAAACAGTAAAGTATGTTGGAGGCTTTCTTATTTGCCTTCTGATTTCAGAGTCTTTCACTGGCCCTTGCTTCATGTTTTCAAGCCTTTCCCTCCAACCATGGGGGCTAAATAGTTAATCTTAGACAAGGAAAGTAAAGACACTTGAGTTTCTTCTGAAGTCTCCTCATTCCAGGACTGGTGGCATTAAGGACTACATTAAAGATTGCAATACAGATCCCTGGGGATACATCCGGTGCTCCCACTCCCCGGCTGGCACTCACAGGGGGGGCGTGCCTGCCCCCCCTGCCCATCACCTAAGTGGGGAGCGCAGCTAGTCAGGGGGTGTACCAGCACTCTCGTGGGTACACGTGCACCCCCGTGCACTCCCTACGCATCGCCACGGCCTGGGGAGCTGGTAATGTGGCCCGATAGGTAGGTGCCTGTCTCTGGATCAAGGCCATGTTTGCACCCATTGAGCCTGGAGCATTTTGATGTTGAGTTGCTCGGCAAAAGGCCAAACACCAGCAAGTCTGCAAAAATATCTGTAATCTACCTGCAAGGGGCCGGTGAACCCTGCTCACAGACACCAGCCCTCCTGCGCGGGCAGGGAGCAGTGGCAGTGTAGGAGCACCAGCACGTCCCCAGTGCTGACTCCTATCCCGCAGTCGGGGGAGCTCTCATCAGCTAGGGGGTGCTCGGAGTCCGGGGTTTGCTCCCTGGTGCCGACTGGGCGCACGTCAGCCCCTGGCTCTTTTTGCTGTGACCTCTGCCTCCAGGTAATCATCGCAGAAGAGCTTGCGTTGAGCGGCAGTGAGTTTTTCTGAAGAACCACTTCCCCAACACATCACTGATCGCAGGTACCAGCTACAAATGTGTCTGACATCTCCGGCTTCCTGCGACGGTAGTGGGGTGTAGGCAGTTGTCAGCCAGCACTTCCCCTGCCTGTGGTCAGTCCAACTCAGAGCAACTGCATCAGGAGTGGGTGTCTGGGGGCTGGGCTTTTCCACGAGGACTTGGCTACCCAGGCCAGGATCCACACTTAACCAACCCCAGACAAGCACTGTGTGCGCCTGCCTTGCTTCTCTCCACATCAAAGGGAGGTTCAGGCTATGCAGATGTCTTGCCCATAATGCTCCCAGCTCTCGGATGATCTCTCTGGATCAGCTCTGGTAGTTAAAAAACCTTTGAACTGTCGACCCCTTCCCAGGTTTGGCACCTTGGAGATCAATGAGGGTTTTTGCATGAGAAGGCATCTCATCCCTGGGGTCATTTGATTTGCCTGGGGTTGCTTGGTTGCAGGTCACAGAGTAAGCACTTCCTTGGCCCTCTTACCACCCCATCTCCCCGGTGCCCCTTTTGCCATCTCTTGCAGAAAGACTGGGGCTGTGAGAGTGATTAGGGGAAGTGGGGGAAGCAGAGAAGATAGAAATGGGTGGGAAAGAGGAGATTCACTCTACCCCCCACCCCCTTCTTGACTGCAGAGGTCTGTGGGATGGAGGCAGGGGTGCCTGTTTCTGGTGGAAGGAGGCAGCATGGATGAAGCAGGGGCAGAGAGGAGCTAAGGGGAGCTCTGCATATTGGGGACACGAGGCTCCAACAAGAATTTGGCCCATATAGCTCCTCCTAGGATCCCCAGCCCTGCACCACAACCCCCTTGTGCTGGCCCGGGTGGAGATCACTTGTCTGGATGTGTTGTCAGGAAGAAGGGGCAGGGCTTCTC
>NW_005842845.1:589666-599914 GCF_000455745.1 Alligator sinensis
AGCAGTTCCTTCCTGGGCAGGCTTAGACCATTGCTTGGAGCTGGTACTCATGCCAGGGCCTTCCCCTGTCCACCCTGCCTAAACGTTCAAGGCCTCGATCTCTGAGCCTGCAGTCGAGCTCAGGTGCCTCAGTGTTCTTACTGCAGTCTGTGTGAGCAGGGACCCCGAGCATCTTAAAAAGCCTCTGGTCCCTCATTTGTGCTGCAGCCTCTGGTCCCTCATTTATGTTGTTTCCCCAGCTTCAGCCAGGAGCATTGCAGCACTCAGAGACTAAAGAGACCTATTCAGTATAGAAAAGAGATGCTGGAGGGGGGTGGGGGATGAGAAGGGTTAACAACCAACTGAATGGCCGTGAGAAAGTAAATAGGGATTTATTATTTACTGTCTCTCACAAGACAAGAACGAGGGGTCACAAAAATGAAGCTAGGAGGCAGCCAGTTTAAAACTTACACAAGGCAGTGCTTTTTCACATGGCGGGTCATGGAAAGTGTGACATTCGTTGTCACCAGATTTGGTGCAGGCTGATGGTGTAGCCAGATTCAAAAAGGAATTGGACATGTCCTTGGAGGAAAGGGGTCTCAGGAGCTATTGAGCACAGGAGTTAGGGAATCAGGATTTCCCAGTCCTTAAATGCTGGAGGCTGCAAGTGGGAGAGGAGCAGTGGAAAAACCCTGATCAGACCCAATTCACTCTCCCTTTCAGCATCCGCTCTCTGCCACCATGTAACACAGGAAGCTGGGCAAGATGGACCAAGGGCCTGACCCCATAAATGGCAGTTCTTATGTTTTTATATAGGAACCCGTGGGCTCCTTCCATTCTTAGCCAAGTCGTCTTATAATGTGTGGTCCCAGCAGCAGCCGTCCTCCTGGGTGCAGGCTCTGTGTAGGCTGGCATCACAGTGCTGCTGGCTGGGATGATCTCTGCGGCCCATGTGGACCCTCCACGGTCGAAGCAGTCAGGAAGGAGAGAGCTGGATGGGGAGAGGGATGTGCGGTTGGGCCTTTTGTGACTCAAAAAGACCCAGAAGCTTTTGCTCCAAGGTTGCAGAGAGAAAGCCATTCAAAGGACCCAAGAGAAATCACTTTGGTGCGTTGCTCCTATGCAAGTTCCCAGCTCCATGCAGCCCCAGGGTCCAGGAAAGATTGCAGAAGAAACTGCTTTGCAACCTTAAAGGTAGCAGAGGCTGCAGGTGATCCATGCGGCCTCCCCACCTGCAGCCCAGCTCCCCAGCAGGTGTCTCCCAAATGACAGGTGCCTGGCGGAGACGCTAGTAGAGTTACCCCTGCCCTCATCTCATAGATGGGCAGCGTGCGGGGGAGTTTCCCCGCCTCCGCAGCAGGTTGCAATAGGTAGACAAAGCCAGCTACCCCCTCCCCGCCTCTCCCAGCCCTGAATGAGGAAGTAGAGGGCTGAAAAGGAAATTAACTTGCAGATTTCTTGCTGCCGGCAAACCAGCCAGCAAAAGTCGGGGTCTGGGAGGGCCTATGTCCCCTGAGCTGTGGTGACAGGGGTCTGGCACCCCCTCGCAGACAGCTCAGCCCCACCCCACCTAAGGGTCTGCAGCCAGACGAGCAGGACTCCGAGTCTGCAGGGACACCATGGTAAGTGCAGCAGCTCAGATCGTGGGGTGCTGCTCCCTGCCCCTGCTCTGTGCCCGCTGGCTGTCCCTTCCCCCAGCCCCGACCTCCTCTGGGTTCGTCGCTCCTTGTCCTGTGCCCACCAGTGTCACCACAACCTCTCCTCAGCTGCTCCCTAAACCATCAGGGTCTCGTTTGCTCGTCCCTGCTCCCCTCGGGCTGTCGCCGGCTTCTGCACAGCGCTGCACCCACCGCTTTTCCTGGCAGCCTGCGGTCCTCTGGGTTTGTGAGAAAGGCAAGGTGCCAAGACCCCCGCCCCAGGGACGGGGAAGCTGCAAGTCTCCCTATGCACAGGGGGAGGCAGGGGCTGCGTGAACCTGTCCTGCAGGAGGCTAAGAAGGAATGAGAAAGGTCTAGTCCTGAGCCAGCTGGGAAGCCCAGGGTTGCTTTGATGGGAGGCTGAGAGCTACACAGTCTGTGCTGTTTGAGGCCTGCCATCGCCCCGTCGGCTCCCCGCAGGACCTCACCCCTCCAGGCAGGACTGTAGAGCTGGCTGTATTTGTGCTGGGCTGGGGCTGACGTGATGGAGGAAAGGTGGTGAGATTGTCTGGGTGCTTTGGATACCTTGGAGCTGCACAGCAAGGCCTATGGGGGAGCTTGGGGTGGAGGGAGCCGATGTCTCTGGTTCCTGCTTGCCCAGCTTCCCCGAAATGCTTCTGCTTCCTCTACCTGCTGCTGTCCAGCTGCAGTCAGCCCAGCGCAGACAGAGAAGGAGCAGGTTAGCAAGCTCCATCCCACCCCAGGGCGGTGGGTGCCTCCAGGAGCTGAGGTGTCTGCATCCGAATAGCAAAGCTCACGGTTGCCAAAGGGTCTGGTTGAGATGGACCAGGCAGGGGCAGGCGCCTTTTCTGGAAGCCGGATAATGCAGGAACACTTTGACTCGCTAACACCCCTTAGTCAGGCCCCATGGCATCCCCTCCCGTGGTTGAGCCATAAGGCACAGGCCAGCCGTGGTCCCCAAGGAGCCCGTGACTCTTCGGGAACGCCGTGGCCCATGCTGGAGGCAGAATTGCCCCGTCGATGATCTCAGCCTCGCTCGTCCTCTTTGGCGAGGATGCTCACCAGGGCCGCAGGCAACAGAGAGGCTGAAGGAGGCGAATATGCATGAGAGCTGAGTGGACTCGGCAGGGAAGAAGCCAGAGAGGCTTCCGACCGGAGTGAGGTTTCCTGGGGCCCGGAGCGCAGAAGTGGGGTGGCCGGGGAGGGTCAAGGCACTGAGGACTGGAAGCTCATGGGAAGGAAAAGGAGGCAGGAGGACAACGGAGAGCAGGAAAGATAGCAGGGGTCCAGCCGATTCCTCAAGACAAGGCATAGGGAGAGCTGTGAACAAGGAAAAAAGTATGACCAGGGGAGGGGGGCACAGGAAGCGGACTGGTCCCCCGATTGCTTTGCTCCCCTAGGAGCTACTGAAGCAGGGGCACCATTTAAAGCCACCTCCCCGGGGGCTACCCCAACCTGTGCCAAGCTGCTCAGCAGCCCTTGGACGTGTAAAATGCCAGCTGGTTCCACCCCTGCCCCACAGCCAAAATACCCCCTGCCCTGCACGGAGCTGGCTAAGGACAGTGCACTCCTGCTATGAAGGAGAAGCGTGACAAGCAGAAACAGAAGTGTCGCAAGGCAGCAGAGCCGGGGACAGAGGGCTGACACCTGCCTGCGTGCCCGAGCCCACTCGGTGCCCAGCCTCACCAGAGGCAGAGCTCAGCTGAACTCCCAGCTCGTAGGAGACCCATGGGTAGAGCTAGACTTTGCAAAGGAGCCTGCAGACATTGAGGTGCATCACATTAAAAAAACACGTGTTTTTCTCCAGTTAAAAAGAAACTAGAAGCTTTACTTATACGCTCAGAGCCCCGGGTTGTAGCGTGCAATTTAAGAGTGAAGCAGCAAGGCATGCATTTCATTGGCATGAATTTAAAAAAGCAATCTGCAGGGCTGTGAAATAGCAGCTTCATTAGCAAGAGCAGGATCCGCCCCTGGGAGGAGCATCTGGAGTCTGGCAGGTAGACCCCCCCCCCAATTCTCACTTGAACGTGAGGTTGGTTTGGTTTTGCTGCTGTGGCAGCACTATATGCACTTCTGCACCTTTTAAGTCTTTCCGGTAGTTATGGGGTATTGGGTGCAGGCCGTGTTTGCTGCTCCTTTCAAAGGTGCCGCTTTGCCAGGCCTTGTGCAGTGTTTCTTCCCCTCCTTCCCAGGGCTGCGCAGAGTGTTGTGCTCTGATTACAGCCGTGCTTTGAAGGGGGCCCAGATTGTTTTGAAGATCGTGCAGCGAGAGGTCTGCTACTTCCCATTTCTCAGATCTTATTTTGGCAAGACGGCTGCGCTCTCGGCTGGCAGCGTAGCAGCGATGCGGAGTGGCAGTGCCAGCCAGAGGTGGGCTGTGCTGGGGCACTTCTGCATCTTCTCTCACCCTCTACCCCAGTAACCTGGTAGGGAGTTACACCTTATGTAGGCTGTGTGAGGCTATAGAATTAGACTTCTGGTTTTAATCCTTGTATCAGCTCATCTAAGGCACCAGAAAGCAAGTAATCCCTGCCCTGAGGCTCGCTGCTTGTGCCCATTCCTCGGGGAGGAAAGCTGAGGGACAGCTGGAACTTAAAGCCAGGCAAATTCAAAGGGGAAGTAAAGCATTTGCAGCTCTGAAAGTGATGAACTGAAGGCAAACAGTCCCCAGGGAAGTGGTGGAGGATTTCCTGTCTCTCCAAGTCTTCAAGACAGCTTGCCTCTCTGCACCGCATGCGTTTAGCCGATCGCAGTCACTGGGTTCGGGGCTAGGGGAAGTGGAAGAAATCCTACGGCCTGTTGGATACAGGTGTGCACCGTCAAGCAACCAGGTCACAACCCAGATGAGCCATATTGCTCCCACAGTGAAGGATGCTAGAGACAGGTGGCAAGAGCAGAGAGAGAAATGAAGAGGAAAGTGAAGCTAAGAAAGACCCTCGATTCCTCCCCAGCTGAGATCAGCACAGGAAAGAGGAGTCAGAGGGGAAGCAGAACCTGGTGTGAACGCAGTTGTGGTCTGAGTGGTTGTTCATCATTTTCATTGCACGCATTGAAGGAGCGCCAATGCGGGGGCCGGCCCCTACCGTGCAAGGCGCTGCGCACACAGACACTGCACAAAGGTCCCTGCCCCAGAGAGAGTACACTCGTGGCCTTTAAGTCAGGTCCAGCCCACCGAAAAGGTCCCCCAGCTGTTGAAATCTTTGAGGTAGAGGAAGGACTTGTGTGTATCCCCTGCGAGGAGGGCTCACCCCCACAAGGCATGTGCCTGCGACTGTCCCCCGAAAAGGGGCACGGGGACAAAACCATCCGAAAGGCTGCAGACACCGTTGTCAAGCCCTCACTCTTTAATTCTGGGGTTTTGCAAACAGCTGGACCCACGGTTGCTGCTGTGAACACAGCCCGAGCAGAGGGAAAGGGGAACTGGGACTATGCATTGTGAAAGTGGCCTACCTAGTTGCTCCCTTAGTTACTTAAAAGCTGCCAGTAAGGAGGAGCTAGACGCCCAGACCCAGAGCAAGGTGCTAGGCATGGTGGACTTTGAGCTGCACTCCAGTGACTCAGAGGGGTCCCGGCAGGAGTGAGGGACACGGCTCATTTTGAGAGGGTGGATCCCGGAAAAGCAAACAACAGTCACGGAGGAGATCTCGAGAGGCCTTTCTCGGTAGCGTGGCTTCACTGTGGAGACTCACTAACTCGTATCCGCACTTTCCATGCACATGGGCAGTATGTGACAGGGAGGAAGTGCATGTAGTTGTCACAGCTGCGGACAGAGAGGTGGAGGAGTCCCCAAGTTTCTAAGTCTCCTCCTAATACTGTTGCTGACATGGTGTGGGAAAGGGGTTGGTGCCACGGTTTCTCCACCTGTAAAATGGGTATAAGGATCTTACCCTGCCTTACAGCAGCCAGTGGCACCTGGTGCTCTAGTTTGTGTAGGGGACTTTGAGCTCTTCAGTTCCTGGTTCTTCTGGCGCCGATTATAAAGCTCCCGTTGGATTCAAGGGGACTTGTGTTTGTCCTACGGCCCCAGTTATCAAGGTTCATTAAGTAAGTCAGGAAAACACCCACACCTACGAACCAGGAAGGTAAAAGCTGAAGTGTGGTGTTGGCTTGGACAGAAAGGAGTGAGCGGTCTGTGTTGAAGGTGTGTGTTTCATGCACACAGCTCTGTGCAGTAATAAAGGGACTCCCCTTGGACTGAGGTGCTTTGCACGCTCAGAGGTGTTGTACAATTCCCCAAACGCATGGAGTTCCCTGGAGGCTTCCCGGGCTCACCCTCCAAACCGTTCCCCCTACAACTCCTCTTCCAACCTGCTTCCCTGCCGGTTGTTAAAGTAAGGGCCAGCCGTCTACGGGGCATCCCCAAAGGGAAGGGCATGGCCTAAAGCGTGCAGGGGAGAAGGCTATGCACCCAACAACCGGCACCTATGATGCAGGAAATGGAAATATCAGCTTTGATTCCTTCGAAAGCCACAAGCTCAGGCTGCCCTACACCATGTGACAGCGAGACTGAAGAGGAAGGCCCCCAAACCCTATAATGCATCTGGCTCTTTGTGGAATGCAGCGTATGGGAGGCCTCCCCTTCCTGACCCCTTCCTGGCCCCGGTAATGACTTGCTGCCGGTGCCCTGAAGCCTGCCGCTTAGCGAGCCCCCGTTGCCTTGCACAGTGCTGAGCGCTGTCACACACCAGCCTGATGACTCTGAGCTTACAATCCCATTTCCAGAGAATTTCTTTCATCGCCCACTAGAAAGGAAGAAAGAGCTGGAGGAAGGGCAAGCAAAGTACCCAAACCAGGAACTAATGGAAGAGAGAAGGAGCTGAGATCTGGCAAGAGCTGTGTAAGCAGCCCCCCACCCCGGCCTGCGAATGCACCTGCTTAGTCACTGCAGCCTGACAGCAGTTCCTCCTGGCGAAGCTTTGCCTCCCCCGTTCTCAGGCCCGGGGGGTAGATTTATGCCTACTTGACATAACGGCCCTACTTGTCATTTTTGCATTGTGTTTCCTGTTGCATGATTCAGCTTTGTCCCTGGTGTTCGAGCCCGACAGCCAGTTAAGATGAGATATGGCTGTAGTTGGCTGGGTCCGGGCATCTGGGCAGGACCTGAGGACGGCGTCGGGCTGCCCCCCTCCCAGCCTCATGAGACTCGGGTCTGAGGACAGGCAGCATGTCGGGGGCAGAACTCCCCCATCAGCTGCAGCATACTTACACCCGGTTTGGCCCAGGAAGTCTGATGTGGTCTGTGATCTCGTTGGGGAGCCCTCAAGGCATGTGACATAGAGGAATGGCAAGGGCTGGAGCAGACGTGACTCACACAGGGAATGTGAAACTGCCTCAATGAGGCTTGTTTGCAGGGTCCAGCCACTGGAGAGAGGGGCTTGCAATGCAAAGGAGGGATGGGAAAAGCTGGAGAGGGGTGGGATGCACCAGGCTTTCTGGAAGGACACCTGAGTCCTGTTGAATAGCCTGAACCCCTGGCTGGGAGCCCTGCAAGCAATAGGAGGAAAACAAATGAAAAGAGGAAGAGAAGAAAAAAGGGAAAGGGAAGAAGCAAGACGCACGGGGCCTGGGGGAGGGTGGGGGAAGAGGGGAAGTGAAAGCCAGCACTTTGTTCACTTTAAAGGGTAAAAGAGGAAATTAAGGAATGGCAGCAGCAAGCTGGACAGGCTCAGACAGGAGGGCAGGGCCTGGGGGGATGGCTCCGGCTGCTCTGAGACTGTGGCGGAGTCATGGCCCCGAAACGGGCTGGAAAAGTAGAGCAAGGCCAGGCCAGCGTGGGGGCAGCCGTGAGATAAAGAAGTGGTGGGGTTTTCCCAAGTGCCACTCACAGCCCCAGCTCTACCCACACAGCAAGTGCAAGCCATGTCGAATAGACGTCAGGGCAGGATGCTGCGTGCAGTCACCCATGCAGCGCTTCAGGCTGCAGCGACCTGCACTTGTGCGTGCTTTGCTCAGAAAACGAGTGATAAGTACAGCTGATACCTCCAGGGTTAACACCCTGCTAAAGAGTCCCGGGCTCTCTGTCACTCCAGCCCTTTACTCTGGGAACATTGCCTTTATGGGCGTGAAGGCTAGAGGCCTCTCTTTCAAATGAAAGCTGCACCCAGCGTGACGTTTCCCAACTCAGTTGACATGGCCCAGCTCAGCGTGATCCCGGTGCACGGCCTGTAAATCCGAACCCGCAGCCCACAGCTTCCCTCCCAGCTAGCCACCGTGGGAGGACACAGCTGGGCGACTTCAGGGTACGTCTCATCAGTGCGCTGAAAATGGACGTGAGCTATTTCTATCCAGCTGCTGGGTCAGAGGAAATTCTCCACTGTTACGTATATCTGTGCTTTGAGGCAGCTGCCTGAAAGCCAGGGCCCCCGGTACTTGGTCTTGTGCTAACATCTGGCATGAAGATGGTCCTTGCCTCAAAGGCCTTACAGTCTGAAGTGAGAGACAATAGACAGGCAGGAAGGGCAGGGAGAGGACAGACAGACAGGAATAGAGTAGAGGTAACTGTGCTGTGTAGGCTGCTTGAGTTTAGGTTTTGCTCATACGGTGGTTGAGATTTTGAGTAGCAATGGGTGACTCATAGGCCAGAGGCGAAGGCATCAGGAGCATTTACTTTCTCCTGTCCGAGCTGGCTACAGTAGCCAAAAATGGCACATCCATTCCCCCTCATTCCTCTTCGTGATGGTGTGCATGCCCAGCTGGCTTCAAACCCACCGGTGATTCACACAAGAGGAAGGAAGACTTTTGGGGAGGAACTTCATAGGGTGCTGGATGCTGCCAAACATGGCAAAAAGTTGGACCAAAAGCAGGAGTCTCTTAGTTCCTCTTGCCCCGCAGTCACTCACTTCACCAGAAAAGCCCCTTGACCTCAGGACAGGGCCTAGCAAGCCCTAACCATCTCCCGAGTACCCAACGAGTGCTTCATACAGGACTTCGGATAGTTAATCCTAACAGAGTCGGGGAGGGGGACTCACTCCCTGATTGAAATGAAGGGTGAATGCTCTGCTGTTGTAAACTGGCAGCGTCCCAGAGATTTGGTTCCACTAGCAGAGCCCATTGACTTTACAAAATCGTCAATGACTTGAACCCAAAAAATTATGGTGGTACATTGCTCCTTGGATCTGAAAGCACCTGGGTACTGTTATCCGCTTGCTCCCAAGGAGAAGTGATTTCTTGAAACTCCCATCACGAGTCAGAGCTGCATTTGGAATAGGGGCGCTTGTACACGATGCGTCTGGATGCAGAGTCCTATGCCCACTCCACAGTGACGTGCTGCTTTCTCTGAAGTGCCTTTGTTGGCTACAAAGCACCAACTCACGGGATCATAATACATTCTAGTTTATTGGACGGGATGTGAAGTCACCAATAAAGTCATAAATGCAACCTTTGAGTTATGGGTGGTACTGGTCACCTTAGCCCATGCGCACACACATGCACTCGCTCATTCAGACCCATGTGGTATAGTGTATGGTAGCTGCTGCAGTGATTGTGAGAGCACTGGTGTCAGTATATCTACCTATCCGAGACCCTGGAGTCTGCTGTTGGGGGTCAGCTTCCTTCAAGGCGATGCCTTCTCCAGAAGGGGGTCGCCTGCTTGTCCTTCTGTCTTGGTAGGCCAGGTTCTGGATGAGAGGGCACCACTGAGGGTCACGCTTCAGTGCCTTTTGTCCCTTTCTAGCAGACTTGCATGACCCCCCAGCATCATCTTGGCTACCCAGTCCAGAGATCACTGTCCCACGTGGGTTTTGAGTAGTACATTACAGCTGTTAGTCACAGGGGTCTCTGCCTGCTGGTGCCTGAAGTTTCGGGAGTCCACCCGTGACTTATTGACTTAATGACTGTATTGTCATGGGTTACAGGGATAGCCCATAGGATGAGTGTTCAGTTCCAGGAATCAGTTCCTTGGCTTGATTAGTTTAAAATGGCTTGTTAAGATCCTTTGGCTAGGCTATTGTCACTTACTTACGTACTGATCACCATACACTCCCATTCATTCAAGGGACCGCCCAATATAGCAGATTTTATCACTTTACCATTACAATTTCAATGCAGTTTTTAACAGTGGTCCAGGGTGTAACTGCATTCTACAGGGAGTACATTCCTTCAGGGCTTAGAAGGAGAAAATATAAAATACAAAATGCCATGGTAAAGATGAGAAAGATGAAATGCACTGTGAGAAATATATCGAAATGCAATGTGAGTTAGTGAGAAACAAAGGCTACTGGGGACAGTAAGTGAGTTGGGTTAGCACAGGATATATTTACAGTCTTTGCAGGGGATATTTTAGTTCTTTTGTTTTTTTTTAGTGACACTGAGTTTAATCGATATGTAGGTGTAGTTTCTAGGTTTCCCCTACAGAAAGCCACTTCAGCTTTCTGGCTTGCTCTGAGCCTTGCCATACCCATGCAATGAGTGTGCTAGGTCTCTGCCAATACTGAGAAGGAAAAGAAATGCAGAAAATGGGGTGGAGGGGTGTTGCAGGCAAGAAGGGGCTTCTGTTATATCAGTGTCCAGAAGAGAAATGTGCAAAAGGGGCTTTCTGCTACATCTTCTTGGACTTGCTATGGACCGTCATTCTTTCTCTCTCCCATCCCCCCCGCAGGGCAGCAAAGAGCGG
>NW_005842845.1:599924-605475 GCF_000455745.1 Alligator sinensis
CGACATGGTTCTTCTCTCCAAGATCTCGGAGGACTCCATCGTGGAAAACCTTAAAAAGCGCTTCATGGATGACTACATCTTTGTATCCTTTCCAGGGGCTGTGCCGGGGCACTGGGGCAGAAACCAAGAGAGGCCAGATCAGGAGCACTGCTGAGAGCCTTTCAGTGAAACAGCTTAAGCTGGGGCCTGCTCTGGCCACCCCAGGGCTGCCCTCTCCAATAGTCCCTGGTTGTCCTGTTGTCATAGAAGGTGTCAGGATATTTCCGGTGATGCACTGAGCACGGCTGTGGAAGACTGCACTGTCCTCAGCAAAGGATTCAGGCACTGGCAGACACTGCAGTGAAAGCAGATGTCTCAGACTTGACCGCGGATGCTTTTCCCATTGGAAGGCCTGAGAAGCGACCACCCTGGGTATCTAAAAGGCTGAATCAGGAGGTACAAAGTCTTCCTGGGACACCAAGAGCAGGATTTTCAGACCTCAGCTCCCCTTTGGGCAGCAAAACCAGCAGCTGGATCATTGCCCAGCCGGGATGCTGAGCTCTTCTGAAAATCTGACCCTTAGGCTCAGGGATCAGGCCATGTACCACCGGAAAAGTCATTTCCCCCAGGGCCATGATAATCTGGCCCTTTGTAACTCTCCTTCTGCTCCAGCAGCACCTCTGCTTGGGAGAACAAAGATCATCCGCAGCCAGGGTATTTTAGGACCATTTATTATCCGTGTTGCTCTTGACCGGTCCTTACCCCATAAGAGGCCTCCTTACTGTAGGGAACAGAAACATTGATCTCATCGAAAAGCAGAGTTCATTCTCAAGGAACTCTCTGATTTTCTGGCAAAACAAGTTGGCACAAATGCAAAATGGGATTATTTAAATTAGGGTTGCAATGCCCCCCTTCTCAAATCCTTTGTAGCCCCCTTCTCTTCCTTGTGCACTCGCTGGTTGGCCTGTATCTGCCACGATGCATCACTTTCTAACCTGGAGTATTGTAGGCACACCTGGCTGTGGTGCGTCTTGGGAGATATAGTCTGGCCACAGAGCCTGGCTTACAGATGGGAATGGGAACATGGGACATCTGAACTACAGCCCCCAGCAGACACGGGGGTGGCAGGTTGATTCAAACTCCTCCATTTTTGTGATAAAATTCCAATTTTTCCAGTGGCAAGCAGACTTGTCACCAAACCCTGCTTTGTCAAATGCCTGTTTTTACATCTGAAAAATAGTTGTGTCGGAAAATTGTGGCCAGTCCTGGTGACAGCCTCTAGCTTTTGGTCTAACCAACCAGCCTCAGGATGTTTTTCGTGTGATAAAGGGAAAAACAGACATCAGTTCTCCCTGGGCATTTTGGAGGCTGACTTTGAGGCCTGGCTGGTTTCCAGCTGGGGTTGCTTTGCTGCGGGAAGTAGTGGCACTTCGCAAGGAGAAAGGCTGAGGGACAGGAGAATCCAAAACCTGCAACCAAAATCCTGGATTCATGCAACTTCTGGAAAAGGATTTGGATGCAGTCCTTCTGGAAGTGAGCTCCAGAGGCAAGGTCTGGTTCCCGCTTTCCAGGTACTCCTTCCTCCCCATAGAGAGAAGCGGCATAACCCCTGAAACAGAGCACACGAGAGAGCCGTCTTCTGAGATCCCAGGGCATAGACCCTCGAGGCCTGCGCAGTGATCTGCCCCGGGAATTGCCACCTGGATGGGAATATGGAGCAGGCCAGTACGTGCTCCCACGTCCCTGTCCTACCTGGATTCTTACCAGCTGCATTTTACCTTATTCAGATACTGAAACTACACTGGGCAGTTTCGCTTCCTGGATCTCAGGCAGTTATTTGGGGGTTTTCTGGGTTTGAGTGCAACACAGGAAGAGTGACAGCTTTCCATTGAGGGCCTCTTTAAATTTGTGCCAGCATTCGGCTGTGAGCCCTGTTGTGGGCTGTCTTGCAACCGAGTGAGTATTCATCCCTGTTTCGAGTGGGTGTAAAGTGTCTCGCTCTCCCTTGACAGGATGAACAACTGCACAAAGTGAAGCCGGGACAAAGCATGTCCTTTCACTGTTGATCTGTGAAGCCTTTTCTTTGGTTATACGGGATGTGCATTTTGGGCCCCTGGTGCACCAGGGCAGATAGGCTGCAGGGATCAGCCAGTGCCTCCGCAGGGTGATCACTGCGGGGTGGGGGGCATGGAATTGCAGGGTTAAGGCATATGACAGTGCTGTGTCTAGTGCCCTAGGGACAGAGCGGAGAAGCCTTGCCTGGAATGAAGGAATAGCAAGTGAACCTCAAACGGAGCAACCGCGGTTCCCATTGACCTGGCACATAAGGCTGGCAGCCAGCTCTGGGGCAGAGAGTGTGCGGCATGCGAACCAGAAGAGAAAGAGGGGACTTGGCAAGGTTGTGGGTCATCTGGGTGCAGGTCTGCCAAAGCAGCCTGCCCCGCTGCCGGTCCCAGCCCTGAGTCCTTACAGCAGCCCAGGCTCTGCCCTTTAGCATCCTTTGCTTTCTAGTCCTTCCACCGAGCTGCTTCTGCAGTGCCCCCAGTAATGCTCATGTGCTCTTCCCTCCTGCCCTGCAGCACTCCCAGGTAGTCCAGCCCAGGTCCCCACTGCACCCCAACACTTGACCTGCTTTGGTCTGGTCGGGTCCCTGCCTCCTGCAGCAGAGGCAGGCGGGTTTTTTGAGGACATCTGCACCAAAAGCCCATGCTGCAGCGCAGAAATGACTCCGGGTTCTTAGTACAGAAGTGATCCTGTTTACCCCTGTTCATTGTGATTCGAGTCTCGCGCGCTTCTCTCGCACTGCTCCATGCCAGGGCAGGGAGAAGGCGTCTGGGCAGAGCGCACCATGCACTCCCCTGGCAGTTCCCTGTGAGAGGCTGCATGCCGAAGCCACTTGCTATGGGGCTGCAGCCCAGACATGGGTGTGAGTCCTGCTGGTATCGGGGGGCTATGCTGCCGGGAGCTTGCTGCAGTTGCAGGTGGAGAAGACAGTCAGCGCAACGCTGCGGCTTCACCTGCTCACCAGACCGAGAAGCTAAATAAACCTCCTGTGACCTTGCACTGTACTTTTCGCTGACCGTGGCCGCAGAAGTGTGACAGAGAGGAAAGCCAGCACACGGACAAGGGTCCATAGCATCCTATGGGCTCTCCAGACATCGCCTGCTCCCTGATCCCTTCCTGCCGGGAGATGGCCGGCTGGGAGCAGAGAGAGCCTGCTGGGCACAGGGTTCCCTGGCTGGGGATAATGCTGGCCTGAAAGCTGGTGGTGAGAACACAAGCCACCGCCAGTCCCAAGGAAGATGAGGACGGTGGAGACTAGAGCAGCCATTCGCACGGCTGTGGTGCACTGTGGTTTGCACGGAAGGCAAAGCTGTGTCCTTACAAGGCGAGGCAGTGACATAGACTCCTCCTGCTTCATGCATCCTGCAGCCTTGTCGCTTCTCTGGGGCTGTGGGGAGTGTTTTTTTGAACAGGAAAAAACACAAAAATAGAAACCTGCATCTTCCCTTTTCTTCTGCTGCTGTGCGAAGGGGCCCTGAGTCCAGCAGAGCACGTATGCATGCAGCAAGTAGTACCCCACCCCTGCTAGCCTGTCCTCCCATACTGTTGCCAGATGGATCCCCTGGCTGGCAGGGGAGTGCCGCCCCACCTTCCTGCTCCAGGGACCCGCTCGCTTCTGCAGGCTCAATTGGACACCAAGGGTCCACCTGCTTGGTCGGCACTGCCATGGCAGGGAAGTCCAGCTCAGAAAGTGCAGCGACCTGGAGCTCTGCAGACACCTTCCCATCCCCCATCCCCTTCCTCTCTCCCAGTTCCCCCCATAATCTTTGGCATAACCTGCATCTGCCCTTTCATCTCGTCCTGGATCCGACTGGGGCGCTGCTGGAGAAGACTGGAGCTCTCTCCGCAGCCGTGCACTTGGCTTACTGAAGAAGGGAGTCACTGCATCAAAAGGAGATGACTCAAGACCTATGGATACACAGAGCAGAGCTTGCTGGTGCTGTGTCTTCCGTGTATCAGGCCCTGGTTGGTGTAAGCAAGCTAGCTCTGCAGCACTGCTGATTTATACCAGGCCAGGTATAAAGTCACTTAAAGGTGTCTTCAGGTTTATCCCTGATACATGCCCGGATGCCGAGCAATTGGGCTCGGGCAGGCAGTGCTCCTGCGGATGGGTCTGCCTGGAACAGGAGGAGATTGCAGCTTGCTGTCAGAGAGGCAGGTCAAGAAGAGCACTTCAGAGACATCAGGAAGCTGTGGCGAAAAGTGTGAAAAGCAGAGTACGCCGACCAGCATGGAGATGACCTGCCGCTTCAGCTGCTAGCGCCGGCCCCCGGGACTCCTGCAACACTGGAGCGGCCCCACGTCGAGGGGAAGGGGGAGACGACGACGGCTTATAGCAAGCTCTGGAGCGTCAGTCTCCGAGCATCCAGGTTGCAATCATGAAGCCGTGCTCCTTTTTGCAGAGCTGTTTTGAGGACTGGGGAGCACGGCTGATCCGCCACATCAAAGCCATGCTGGCAACACCCAGCAGAAGCAGTTGCAATTTCCTGATCTCCACCACCGAGCCCTCAAGCTAAGAGCGGCGAGGTGAACGGCTTGTTTCTCTTGCCACGTACTCTGCCACGCAGGGAGGGGCCTGGCTAGGAGGGCATCTTGGGTATGTGCGAGCGGGGTCGCCCCTGCCCCAGGGTGCAGAGGGCAGTCCTGGTTCTCCAGGGTGCATTTTGCAATGTCCAAGGCTGGGGCTCTCACATTTGTCTTCGGTCAAAGAAAAACCTTGTGATGCATCATCAAGAGAGGACGTGGGGAGAGAGGAGCCGACGTACCCTGGAATACACCACCGGCCGACGGTAGGCTGTGCCCAGCCTCCTGTTGCATCCTCCTATCGGTCCGTCCAGTCGTTTCTTCCTCCCATCCAGAATCAGAGCCACGGTCTGGCCCCTGGACGTGAGAAGCTCACAACGTAGCGCGTCCATGGGGTGACAGCGTGTGACTGCAGCATGGTGCAGGATCACAACATGACTTCCCTGTTTGCAGGACCTGGCTTTGAACCTGCCGGGACAGCCACAGCACGTGCCCATCCGAGGCCACAAAACGCCAAATTTGCAGCAGTGTTTGGTGTCGGCAAGCATCACAGCAGCTGGATTTAGAGAGTTCAGTTGCTCAGTACGGCTTGAGGTCTGGCCCTTAGGAGGTGCCACCCTGGGAGCTGAACGTTTGAGAATTTGGCCCGTAGGTCTGAATTTCCTTCTGTGTTTTGAAACCATCCCAAATGAAAGTTACATTTCCCCAAACTTTCCTCAGCTTCCATAAAGCCAGTAAGCCCCCTCCATAACCCAGTATCACCCTCGCAGGAGAGTTGTGCCCTCCGATATCCCCAGCTCTGTGCTTCAGTTGTGAGCCATTGGCAAGGGGGCAAAACTGTGTGTTATACCTGCTTTTGCCTCTCGGCTTCTCAAAGTTCATCTGCGCTATGTCTTGACTGGCCCCTTCCTGTGGGATGGGAACTGTTATGATAGATTCAGGGAAGCAGAGAGCCTAGAAAAGTCCCAATAGCCACCTATGCCGC
>NW_005842845.1:605506-626595 GCF_000455745.1 Alligator sinensis
CGCTCTGCCGGGGCCTGACTGCACCACTGGGGTCAGTGGGGATCTTGTGCATTCAGCCACTCTCTAAGCTGCCGAGTTCTGGTCCAGATCCCCAAACCCTAGATGCTCCGAGGGTGAGATTTAACCCTGGTCCATCTCTTGCATCAAACTCCTCTGCCCAGAGCTGACATGGCCCCTATCACCGGCTCCAGCAGCTGTGCCATGTCCATGGTGCAGGGGGATGTGAGGGAAGGGAATTGAGAGACGCACATTCAGAACAGATGGGCCTTAACCAGCTGCTCAGACTTACATCGGGCCAGTCCTCATCTCAGTCAACCCCTTCAAGCAGATGCCCTACTTCACCGACCGGGAGATCGAGCTGTACCAGGGTGCGGTAAGTGGACCTGGTCACAAGCCAGTTGGCCATTGGGCTTAGAGATGCGGGTCGGGGTGTTTGATTTTACCCTTGTTGCTGCTGCTGTGTTCTCCACCTCTGGATAAAATGCAAGCCAAGGATTCATGCATGGGGGGAACCTAGACCAGAGGTGGGGTGTGTGGACCACTGGGTCAGGCCCTGGCCTAGGAATCAAGAGACCTGTTTTAGTCCCAGTTCCATCATTGACCTCCTGCCAGACTAGGGCAGGCCACTTGGACTCTTTCCATCCCGGTTGTAGTCAGCTTGGATATAAGCATGTTGAGGCAGGGTCTGCCATTCACAGTGATGAGGTTGCCATCGTGGCTGGGGCCTTTGGGCACGCTTGGAAATGCACATTTCCAAACAGACACTCTGTTTAGTCTGAGAGGACGTATCAGGAACTGAGGGTCAGACACACTACTGAGACATTATAATTATCCCAGAAATAGACTTTGCAAGGCCAAGAAATTCAGCCTCACAGTAACAATTGCAATCCAGGTCCAAACATATTAACCCATGACCCCAGCTCCTTTCAATCTGTTTTATAATGACACCCAGAAAGGTAAAAATAATCTGAATTGTTGTCTCTAAAACCAATACAATCTCACTGGGGGGCTAAGTGCTGGTATGAATGTACAGCTACTATAGGGTGGAGTTTAGGTGACTTAGGAACTGTCTATATCTTCTCTGTGGGAAGTGCTGCTCACTCAGGGGCCCTGCTCTGTTTGGTAACTATTATTCTTGTCCCCTGTTTGTAGGCTCAGTATGAAAATCCACCCCACATCTATGCTCTGAGCGACAACATGTACCGGAACATGCTGATTGACGGCGAGAACCAGTGTGTCATTATCAGGTAGCGAGGACTCAGCCTCCCAGGGCAAGGAGACGTGGGGCGAGGGAGGAATTGGGGTGCGCTAGTAAAGATGCGGTGTGTTCACCAGTTCAATGGAAACCTCCAGGGAATCCCTATGTACTGGAGGAAGGAAATTTGTGGTTCAACATGGGGCTTTGACTGGTGAGCAAGTACGGGTGCAGTACTCCGGGGGTTGCCACTCATGGAGGGACCGGCAACTCAGTGTTTGTACAGCACCTAGCACCACGGCATGCATCCCTGCGGCTCCAAGGCCCTACAATAATATTTTAAAAAACGGAGAAGCTGGGTCAGGTCCTGTCCTTTACAGGCATTAAAAATCCCAGAACGTTTCCCAGGAGTAGGGTTGTTAGTCCTCAGTCCATCTCTGGGCTAAGTCCCAGCTCTGCCACCGCCTCTTCCACTTCCAGTAGGACGCAGCATACTTCACTTCCTCCCCTGAGCCGCTGCATAGGGCTGCTTTGGGTTTGGGAGCTGCTGTCCTGGCTGGGGCGATTCCTCTGCATGTGGAAGCATGAAGGGGAAAGCCCCTCTAAAACCCCCTCTAAACCCAGAGAAAGGTGGTTTCAAAAGGCACTGGCAAGTCTACACCTACAAGCTAGCTGGAGGTGGAGGAGCTCTCTGGCAGGGAGCACACCAGCGTGGTGCTCTATGAACCTCTAGGCTAGCAAGGGTGTATAATGGGACACCATTTTAGTGATGGGAAAACACTGAGGCCAGAGTGGCAAGGTGGCCAGCAGTCAAGGGCAACGCTGGAGGTAGACCCCAGGACTGCTGAGCCCCAATCTGGGGCTATAATCACTGCTCCACCAACTGCATTGTGCTCGTGTCTGTCAGACACAATCCATCTGCCCTCCATCTGGTTTGCAGCCGCTAGTCACCACCAGTAGAAGGCAGGCCTTTGTACGGTTCCCAGTTACTACCCACTTCAGAGCAGGCTAACTTGTCTCCAATAACCCATTACTTGAATAAGATCAGGCCCCGCTGGGCTTGATGCTACCCATACACAGAGAACAGGACAGACCCTGCCTTCAAGGTCATACACCCTAGATGGACAAGCCAGGCAGAGGATGGGAGAAGGGACGGAGGCAGAGGTAGCCCGTGACTCAACCCAGGTCCCACAGGAGGTTGGTGGCAGAGCCAGGAACAGGCTCCAAGTGTCAGGAGCCTGCATGCAGTGCTCCGTCCGCTTGGCCACACTGCTAAGGGAATGATGGTTGGCAGGAGACGAAGCAGGCACTTTGCACAAGAAGCAATCTTTGCACAAGTCCCTCATCCGGCTGCCTATTGCAAAGGAGCAGCCAGGATGTGGAGCAAGCCCAGAGACTTCCCTTTTACATAGGAGCCACCAACATGCCACACAAGCAAGAGCCTGGGGTGCTGGGAACGCAGCCCTGGGCAGCTCACTGCCACGGCAAAGCCCTGCTACATTTGTATGTCACCGCATCTCCGGGTCCCTTTGACTGCATGCTCCTTTTGCAATAGCAGGCAGTTAGACAAAGGATGGGAGGAGAAAGAAGGAATAGAGCCCTCCTTTCCTGACAGGCTCGGGGTCCGCGCTGCTAGATCAGGCTGCCCCTTCTCACGGCTGGTTGGGTAACGGGGTGCTCCAGGCTTGCAGAGCAGGTCTCAGCTTGATCAGTCCTTGTTGGACAGCTGCGTGTTAAATAAACCGCTCTCTGAACCCCCTCATTAGAGCAGGACTGAAGGGGATTCACCTGTGGGCAACGGGGGATATGCCTGGCTGTGATCCCAGTGGGCAAGGGCTGGGATCTCAGTGGGCGAGGGCTGCGTTCTCTGAAAATGCATGGGCCTGGGCTGGGCTGGGCTGGGCTGTTTCACTTCCTCCTTGTTTCTTTAAATGTCTCTGCAGTGGAGAAAGCGGAGCTGGAAAAACTGTGGCAGCCAAATACATCATGGGCTACGTTTCCAAAGTGTCCGGAGGTGGAGAGAAAGTGCAAGTACGGCTCCCTCCTGCACCCCCTGAGCCCACCTTGTCCCTTGTCTCTGTTCCTTTTCACTCCCTCCAGCACCTCCATCCCTCTCTCCTGTTTTCTTTGGACACATCCTTCTTCCACCCGCAGAGCAGCTGTCCCCAGTAGCAGGGGGCCCTGGCTTCTCCAAGGAAAGGGGTTGGCAAACCAGGCACCAGGCCAGGCTTCCTCTTAAAACTAAGTGCATCCTCCCTGCTAACACCTGGCATCTGCTGCCCTGCTCCACACTGAGAGCGGGCACTTCCATGCCAGGGGCTCCAAAGGTCCCCTCTCACCAGCTGGCAGTGCCCACCCAGCACCAGCCCAGCATCTGGCAATGCCCCCCTCTCCACACGCTGGGAATTGCAGCCCTGCTTCAAGCTGGTGGCTAGCAATGACTGCCTGCCCCATAGCCTCGAAATGGATGCACCTGCCTTTCCATCAGCCCCCTGCCATCACCTCTCCCGAGCAGCAGCTCTTCCCCCTGCGTCACTGTGCCCACCCCATGCCCTCTGACTTGACCATTCCTCTCATTCCCAGCACGTCAAAGACATCATCCTGCAGTCCAATCCGCTGCTGGAGGCCTTTGGCAACGCTAAAACTGTCAGGAACAACAACTCCAGCCGATTTGTAAGTCTCCAGGGCTCGCCAGGCCCATGCCATACCCTGGGCAGTGAGGGATGGGGCTGGAGAGCCTAGTGGGAGTCATCATTGTCCCGGCCCATCCAGGTGTCAGGGATGCTGCAGCGTGGGCTGGACAGAGCTGGGCCAAAGCTTTCACATGCAGTGCTCCAAGCAACCGTTTGCTTTCCTGGGACCGCTGCTCCTTTCAGCTGCATGTGAAAGCTGGGGAGCCCACAAGCTGGCTGCGTATCCATCTGCTTCACTGGGACTCAGCATGAGCCCCCTCCTCTTCCTCCCACCTGGTCTGGCTCCCTGCTGGGTGCGAACCTGCCTGTGGGTTCACAACAGCCCCTGGCCAGGGGAAGGATGAAGGTCTTGGAGCCGGGAGAGGGAGCAGGGCAGTGGGAGTAGGAAGGCTACAGGGTCATTCCCCCTGCAGATGGAAAACCCAACTCGGATATGAGACAACTCGGGTCCCATATGGTACTTTTATCTGGATTGTGGTATCAATGAAGAGGTCTTGGGTTTGAGGTCTCAATCAGGAGCCAAACTCCATGGTGCTCCATACTCTGCATGGTGCTACATAGTCTTTGCCTGTGAGAAGGGGCAGCGGATGGGGGACAGGGAGGAGAATAGTGCGAAGGCTGCGAGACAAAGGGTTTGGGAAAAACCAAGAGAGAGTTCAAGGATGAGGGACCCTCGTATCAAGACAGCTGGACTCTGGCTGATTCACGGGGAGCCCCAGTCCTGGAGCCCCAGGGCTGAGAGGTCTCCCCTCGGCAGGGAAAATACTTTGAAATCCAGTTCAGCCGAGGCGGTGAACCGGATGGAGGGAAGATCTCCAACTTCCTGCTGGAGAAGTCCAGGGTGGTGAGCCAGAATGAGGACGAGAGGAACTTCCACATCTACTACCAGGTACCCAACAGAGCACAGCACCCCGGGATCTGGGGCTGCACAGCACCCCTGCACCCTCGGGAGGGAGAGGGAAGGGAGCGTAGGAGAAGCTGAATGGATGTTAGTGTGACTGCATGGGTATTCATGTATGTGTGTGTGCAGATGGATATATGTTTGCTTGTGCATAAGAGTGTCTCTGCAAGGGTCCAGGTGTGTGCAGGGAAGTGAGCACAGGGGCATCCATGCCTGTGCCCCACAGCATGCCATTTCTGGAGCAGACCGGCTCTCTAGACTTGCTGACAATCCATAGAGGATGGCAGTGCCGGGGGAATGATCAGTTCCAGGTGCCAAGCAGGGAATCGCTCTCAGGAGATCCCTGGCCCCTTCATTTCCATGCGGGATACAGAACTGACCCCAGACCTGCATTTGCTCTTCCTCCTTTCCCGGCAGCTCATCGAAGGCTCCTCCAAAGAGCAGCAGCAGAACCTGGGGGTGGTGACCCCAGATTATTACTACTACTTGAACCAGTCGGAGACCTACAAGGTGGATGGCACTGATGATCGGAGTGATTTCCACGAGACCATGGTGAGTAGCTCAGTGGGGGTGCAATATAGGGCACGTCATTGTGACTCTTACTGTGACTATCCAGATGAGCGGCTAAGACATAACTCAGCTTGGGGAATGAAACAGACCCTTATCCCACAAGGACAGCTCCTGCAGCTCCCAAGGCCTTTATATCCCATATTCTAGAGCAATGGTTTGGATCTGACAGAGTGGCCTGGACATTCAGATATGACAGCCTGGCTCCAGCCAACTGCCAATTAATGTCCAATTAACAGGGCTGCATGGTTCCTTCCCCACTGCCCTGCGGGTCCCAAGCCCAGACCCAGTAGTGCTGCCATAACCACTCTCGTGGCAGTCGTGCCATAGCCGACACAGCCTCTCCAAGGTCCATCAGGCCCCATATCTGCCCAAGGCAGATGCACTGAGTCCTAGGCAGCCTAGACAGGAGGTTGATCCTATCTCCTCTGTGCGGCCAGGAAAAATCCAGCAACATATTTTCTCCAAGTCACAGTGAACCTTCCTGTCACTGTTGTGCGGAGGCCTCATGCCACCTGGTTGCTGTCTTCCCATCACAAAAGTGCCTGCATTTCAGTGCTGCTATGTGGCTGACATTAAAAACATTGTCCGACAAGTTGATGCGGCTTTATCACCAAGAGAAATAAATGACAAAAGAAATGTCCAAGAAAAAAGCATTTGCTATTTGGCAACGGATTCTAACAGCTTTATGACGATATCTTTTGCCGAAAGTTCACAATGGATGTAATTTTTGTAGTGATTTTTGTTTCCGAGTCTTTCCAAAACAAGCTTGCAGCCGAGATACCAAGTCCGACGGTCCTTCGGCCCAGGATGCGGGCTGACCAGCTGCTTTCTCTGCCCCCAGAACGCCATGCAAGTGATAGGCATCTCTGGCGAGCACCAGCAGCTCGTGCTGCAGATCGTGGCTGGGATCCTCCATCTGGGCAACATCAGCTTCAGAGAGCAGGGCAACTATGCCCAGGTGGAGAGCTCTGACCGTGAGTATGACAGCCTGAGCCCACCTCCAGGGACAAGCTGATGGAGGAGGCAAGGAAGCTCCCCCCGGGGTTAGATTTCCACCCAGAGACAAGGAGGAGAGAAACACATCCCTCTGGGATCTAAAGATGGCAAAGGAACTGGAGTCCTCAGGCCAACCTCTTCAGTTAGCGGGAGCCAGTGGAGAACCTTTTTAACAGCTTACATGCAGACTCTCCACATCAGAGACCTCACGATGCAGAGAGCACTGCTCTCCCCATTTTAGAGAAGGGCAAACTGAGGCACAGAGAGGGGGAAAGGACTTGACCAAGGGCACTTCAGCAAGCCATTGGCAGAGCCAGGCCTGTCAGTAACCTTCTATGAAAAGCTAAGCCACGTGCCCTGCCACGATGAAGAAGAGAAAACCCAGGCATCTGGGTGCCTCAGTGCCCATTTTAACCACCAGACCAGCTCTGCCCTCTATCAGCATGCGGTGGGCCAACCTGGGGACCAACAGTCCGGCTGGCTAATACCCCAGGGAGGGAGCTGTGTGGCTGGCGGGAGTATTCCTCTCTGCAGACACTGAGCTTGCACTCCCTGTGCCCAGAGCTGGCCTTCCCCGCCTACCTCCTGGGGATCGACAAGGACCGGCTCAATGAGAAGCTCACCAGCAGGAAGATGGACAGCAAGTGGGGGGGCCGCTCAGAGTCCATCAACGTGACCCTCAACGTGGAGCAGGCATCCTACACCCGCGACGCCCTTGCCAAGGGCCTCTATTCCCGGGTCTTCGACTTCCTCGTGGAGGTGAGCTGAGCACCATGCCTGGGTTCCAGATTCTGGCCACTCTCTTACTACCCAGGCCCCGATGAGCATGGAGGGAGGAGGGATGGGTAGGCAATGGTAGGGGCAGATCTCAGGGAGAACGGGGCTGAGCACACCCCACCTTTCCCTTCCCACCTGAATCCGCAGACATGCTCCAGAGCTGGAATTTCCTTTGGGACGCTGCTCTGGACTTGTCCCCAGCACCTGCTCCAGAGCCTGCCGGCTGCAGCAGGCCTGAGAGCAGGCACCGAGACTGAGCCGAAAGCACCCCCACAATCAAACCTGTGTCTTGGGAGTACATCGCATAATTCAGGCGGGGTGCAAGTCCTGCCACTGGCAAGCCCAGACAGACACACACCCACTTGGCATCAGCAGCTGCTACTGGCATATCCCCCATATACCAGTGTATATGTGCCACAGTTGCCCCATATACAACTGTGGCACACTGGGTCTCCCCCTGGCCTGAAGCAGCCTTTTCGGCTGGCTCTTTTTGCAGGCTTGTAGTGAATAAGGGACAAGAATTGGGTTTTTGTTGAGTCCTGCCCCGACAGATAGTGCCAGGACCAACCCCGCTGTGAATGGAGACACCAGAAAGATGCAATGGAATAAACTAGAGGAAAAAAGGGCATCATGGCAATGAATGGGCATCCCTTGGCTCTGACCCTTTTCTCTCTTTCTCTCTGCAGTCTGTGAACAGGGCCATGCAGAAGCCCCATGAGGAGTACAGTATCGGGGTGCTGGACATTTATGGCTTTGAGATATTTCAGGTACTTGTCACTGCTCAAGGGCAGCACTGGTAAGGGGGGTAGGAGCTCCAAGGCATCAACATTTATACTGGAGCAGCCAAAGGGGGAGATGACATTCCCTCTCAGCAGACTGGATATCTGAAGGGGTCCCCCAGATGCTGACCCCAACATCTCCGCTGTTCCAGGGTCACTGTCTCCCCACCAAGCTCTTTTCCTCTGCAAGCCTCACCCTAACACAGGCTCCATGGCAGCCTCCAATACCAGACTCATCCTTGCAAGTCTGTTGCTTCCCGGGGAATGAAACCATGAATGAAAGGGCACCGTGCTCAGGGCGGCCCTGTGCAGACACTTTCACACGGACCTGTCTGCCAGCTGCCCCTGCTGGTGCCCACTTACCAGCCCTGGCTGCCAGCACTTATCAGCCTAAAACTTGGTGCCAGTGTCCACCCTGCCAGGCTAGCTATAAAGCCAGCATCCAAGCCCTGCTGAGCCCATGGTGCCCTGGACCTGCACCAGCAAGGAAGTGAAAAGCAGACCTGGCTGTATCGCTAGACCTGCCTATCCTCTGACCCAGGGAGCAGGCAGGGCCCAAGGCAGGCTGTGGAGAGTGGGATGAGCCAGTGTCATGAACCACGATCTCACCTCCTCTCTCATTTCTCATGCTGCAGAGAAATGGCTTTGAGCAGTTCTGCATTAACTTTGTCAACGAGAAGCTGCAGCAGATCTTCATAGAGCTGACCCTTAAAGCAGAGCAGGTACCGTAAGGATGGGATGCGAGCAGCTCATGGGAGGGAAGGAGCAGGGGAAAAAAATGCTGCAATCAGGAGGTGCCATGCAGATCTCATGGTCTGATTTGCATATCTATAAATAAGCATTTGCATGCCATGCAGATTTTCTTTTCGAGAAAGCTGACCCATTTTTGGCCCCGCTTGTGACAATCTCAGCTGGAAGCTGCTTCATGCCCCTGCCTGAGGAGGCCCAGCAGTCTCTGGGACCAGGAAATTTTCCCGAGGGACTTGCTGCGTGTGGTCAATGGGCCTGAAAGGGAGATCAGCAACTGGTTCCCCCTGGGAGGAGTCTGCCCCATCTCCACGTGCCTGTGCCCCGCATGGCAGGGCCGTGCCTCGCCAGCCAGGTCACCTGGATCTCTGTTGTGTTCCCTAGGAGGAGTATGTGCAGGAGGGGATCAAGTGGACCCCTATCCAGTATTTCAACAACAAAGTGGTGTGTGACCTGATAGAGAACAAGCTGGTAAGAGAGGAGGGTCCCGCTCTTGGGGGAGTGGGGCTGTGGGACCTGCATTCAGCGCTGACCTAGGCTTTCCTGGGCACTGGTGGTTCATCCAGTTGGCACTGAATGGGACTGAAACCTTTGGGCCCTGCTCAAGCTCAGCAACAAAACAGCTGTGCTTCCCAGGGGGCATCATCCCTGGGCGGGACGTTTTGAGGAGGTGCTTCAAGATTGTCAGGCTGGAAAGAGCTTGCCGGGCCTGAGTCCAGGCCACAGCAGAGGTGACCATTTACCCAGAGAGACCAAAAATTGTCCCAACTCAGGCACTGAACCCCACGCACTTTGCACATAGTTCACAAGTGGTCCCACCAGCTCAACCTGAGCGGAGACTGACCTGTACCAGCACAGGGCTGATGCTGCACTGTGCCCTCCCTGCCACCTTTAGGAAGCCCTGTCCATGCCCTGCAGAGGTCAGCAGCTGGACCCCGCTCCTTTCTGAGGGCCCCGTTCTTCCTTGGTTTCACTCCTACCCTTCCTCCCAGAATCCTCCTGGGATCATGAGTGTCCTGGACGACGTCTGCGCCACGATGCATGCCACCGGCGAAGGGGTGGACCAGACGTTGCGGCAGAAGCTGCAGGCAGCGGTGGGAACGCACGAGCACTTCAACAGCTGGAACTCGGGCTTCGTCATCCACCACTATGCAGGCAAGGTATATTGCATAGACACGCTTCCTAGGGCCGCTGCACACGTGCATGAGTATACGTACACTCACACTGCACACATGGGCACCGCGCACGCTGCCCGGGGAGGCGTGTGCACTTCTTGTCTGGGGCTGCATGAATACACACACCCCAGGCACACACACGCAGCCTGGAAACCTGGGCATATGCTGTGAATGGGAAGGAAAGCCGGTCTGGTGTAGTGGTTTCCAGACCACTGTGGGATGTGGATGATGCCTTGTGAGGTCGTAGTAAGTGAGCCGTGGGTTGCCTGTCTTCAATTAACAGCTTGATGCTAAGGGTACAGGGTGGCATGCTAGAATTATGAGTGGCTTGGTCATCCAAAGATTTGACAGTGATCTGCTGGGAACAACCGGTCTAGTGGATAGAGTACTGGGGCAGGACTCACTAGCTTCCCTTCCTGGCTCAGCTACATGCTTCTTCCATGTGAGTCCCTCAGCCTACCCAGTTCTCCATCAGCAGAGTGGGGATAGCCCCGTCCCACCTCTCAGGGGCCTTGTGAGGCTTAGTTCCATGAATGACTGAGAGATGTACCAGTGCCATGGTGACAAGGGGACCAGGTGGCTACCCTGATAAGTAGAACGATGCTAATTAAAGTGCGCTGCATGGTTGATGTGGCCCTGCGCACACACTGAATGCATGCACGTGCGTGCCACATGGGCGCACACACTTCTTTCTGCCATGAGTCCCTGGGCTGAGGATGTGCAGACCTCAAGGTGGAGCAGCCGCCGTTTGGGATCCAGTAGAGAAGTCAGGGGCATGAGCACCAAGATCCTTGTTCTGTGGGCGATGCTTCCCCCACTGGAAGTGCTCCCCACCAGCAGGACTGTAATGTGCTGCCGCCCCAGAACAGCCTGGGGGGTCCCCTTGGGCACTTGCAAGAAAACAGTGACCCGCTGCTGTGCTGTGCAAGAGCAATGGTGTCATCGGTGGGTCGTTAAGGGCATTTGTTGAGCTGAAGACCGGACCCTCCCCCACTGATTTCCTCCCCTGCCTCTCGGCCCTCCCAGGTCTCCTACGATGTGAGTGGCTTTTGTGAGCGGAATCGGGATGTGCTGTTCACCGACCTGATCGAGCTCATGCAGAGCAGTGAATAGTGAGTCCTGCGCCGGCTGCCCAGTGTCCCACTACAGGGGCTTCTGTGCGTCTGTGCCCTGAGGTTTGCTCTCAGTGCAGTATCAGGGGGTGCAAACCCAAGGGAAGAGCTTCAGAAACCAACCTGGCTTGGGTAGGGTGGGCTGCCCACTGGGGCAGGAGCGTAAAACAGCAGGGACTAACCCACTGTGACACCCGCAGCCTACAGATGCAGTTGGACCTTCCCAACGGCACTGGCCCCTATACAACCCTTCCTGCACGCCATGGCTCAGGTGCATTATGAGGGAGGATGCACCAGGATAAGGAGACTGGTGGAAACCATGGATTCAGCCCTTGTTTCAACAGGTGCATCTCACATTCACTTCAATGGGAGCTGCACCTGATGGAGCCAGAGCCAAGACTGGTACACTGAGCTGGCCAGAGCTTCAAGGGGTGGAGACCACAGCCCGAGCAAGCCTGTTCTGGGCTCGCACTGGTAACCATTTTTTGTCTTCTAGTGGGTTCATCCGGACGCTTTTCCCAGAGAAGCTCGATTCAGACAAGAAGAGCCGACCGACCACAGCTAGTTCCAAAATCAAGGTAGGGCCCTGAGGCTGCCAGAGGGTGTGGGCCAGGATGGGCTCATGTTGGAGGCTGTTAATGATATATAAATGCTCTTCTTTGCAACAGAAACAGGCCAATGACCTAGTGAACACGCTAATGAAGTGCACCCCACACTACATCCGCTGCATCAAACCCAATGAGACCAAGAGACCCAAGGACTGGGAGGAGAGCAGGTAAGACCGGCCTTTGCTGCTTATTATTTGGATTATTTGGATCCAGAGTCCCCTCGGGTGCTAGGAGCTGTACACACACATAGCAAGGTACAGCCCCTGCTTCAAAGAGCTTGCAAAGAAATTGCTAGCACAGACAAGGGGTTGGAGGAGACATGACCTGCCCATGGTTACACAGGAGATTCAGTAGCAGAACTGGGAAGAGAACTCAGGATTTCCGAAGCCCAGTTCAGTATCTTCCCCTCTGGGCAGCAGCAAGAATCCAACATTTGATAACCTAGAATTAATCATTAGGTAGCTCTGCTGGACGGTGAGTAGGTCTGGGCTGTGACTTAAAGCAGGGAAAGGTGTTGATATACAAGCAAGATCCTATTTACATGTAAGCAAACCTGCTTCAGCACAAATGTAAACCCCCACAGGGCGCTGGCCTTCATCCTTACGCACCTGCCCTGCTTAATAAATCATAGCTGTGCCAGTGCAGTAATACAAACGGGCCCTACAGCACGTAACCAGTTTGAAAACGGTACACGTGACATGCCGTGTTTGATTTCTGTGATTTAGTACAGGGGTAAGCATACCAGACATGCACGTGCACACGTACGTGCACACATTCATACTCATCTGCTTGCACACACGTGCCCATACACATACACGTTGCCAAAAGGACTCAGGCATATTTGAGTGGTGCCTGTCCCTGAAGCTGAGGCCTCGGGGCTGATCAGCCTCCTGTGATGCATGTTCCTCTGTTCCTCATTGCTGCGTAGGGTGAAGCACCAAGTGGAGTATCTGGGGCTGAAAGAGAACATCCGAGTGCGCAGGGCAGGGTTTGCCTATCGCCGTATCTTCCACAAGTTCCTACAGAGGTAAGGCCATCGCTGTGATTGCCTGGGGACTGGCAAACCCACGCTAGCTCCCTGGAAGGGGTCTACCCATGAAGCCAAGAACTGCTGCATCTAGGGCAGGGGTGGGCAAAATGCAGCCCGGGGGCCGGATGCAGCCCGCCAGGCCATTTTACCCGGTCCTCGGGGCCCCTAAAAATTTTAGAAAATTAATATTTATCTGCCCCAGCTGCCTGTCATGCAACCCACAATGGCTTGCCGAAACTCAGTAAGCGGCCCTCCGCCCAAAATAATTGCCCGCTCCGATCTAGGACATGGTCTATGTTTCCCTGGGAGAAGGCCTCTTGTTTCTGAAGGAGTTTGAGATGCAGTCCCCGAAAGCTCATTGCTAATGTACAGACTGGGGGGAATAAAGGGGTTTTCAGTTCAGCCAAACTGAAAAATTTTGGGAGAAGAACAGGGGGCAAGGGGAGCTGGGGGTTGGAAACAAAAAAAAAGTTGTTCGGGATCAACCTGAAACATCGACATAAACCTCGATGGCTTGTTCACTTTTTCAGCTTATTAAAGCCCGGTGTTTAATTATTCTTAATTTCCCTGCTAATATCACACAGAAACCGGTATCTCAAACCGAACGGTCAAAAGGCTTTGGTTTGAATGCGGCGAAACAGAAAATGGTGGCATTTCCAACCCAAAACATTTTGGGAACGCCCTTAAAATGCCTCAACGTTTTCAAAAGCTTCTGCCCCCTGCCATATTTTTTCAGCCCAAACTATTTTGCTGCATTTGTCCCTAACTGGTGATTAGTTCTGGGTCCTCTTGCAAGACCTTTTATCAGCCAGTTTATTCATCACTGAAAAAACTTTGCGCTCAAGCCCCCTCTCCCGGCAGGTATGCCATCTTGACTCCTGAAACATGGCCACACTGGCGGGGCGACGAGCGCCAGGGTGTGCAGCACTTGCTGAGGTCCGTTAACATGGACACGGACCAGTATCAGATGGGCCGAAGCAAGATTTTTGTCAAGAACCCGGAGTCGGTACGTGTGCCTTTTCCTGGGTGCTGCCTGCTGCTGTGGGGGTTCACCTATTGCCCCCAAAGATTATCTAGGATTTCAAGGGAGTCACTGGACATGAACCCCAGTGTAAATGTGGGAATGCTTTCGCCAACTTTCCCCTGCCCTTTGGCACCTGGGGGTCTGGGTGATGAAGAGGAGGGAGCCAGTTGGGATTCAACAGGCAGCAGTGCGGGTTCCCAAATACCTTGAAGAATGAGAATAGATGACAGCCCCCTTAAAGCCACTGGGGATTTTCATCCAGGAAAGCCTTAATGGGGTCCTGACAGAGATTTAGATCTGATGGAAAACTGTCCTTTTGTCTGCCCATCCCATCTGCCTTCTATTAATTCCCCTTCCCTATGAGCCTTCCCCCCCGCGCAGTCCCCATGGAGTACCCTCTCCCTTCCTACTTGTTTTTTCGGGGGATCTCATGGTTTTTCCACCATCAGCTCTTCCTGCTGGAGGAAATGCGGGAGAGGAAGTTTGATGGGTTTGCCCGGATCATCCAGAAAGCCTGGAGGCGGCACATTGCCATCCGGAAGTACGAGCAGATGCGGGAAGAGGGTAAGGGAGCTGCAAGCTGTGCCACTGTGCACAGGACAGAGAAGGGACGGGGCGAGTGGCGATGCGGCGGAGGAGCCAACACCAGCTGGGTTAAAGTGGAATTAGCAGGTCGGGGCCTGTTTGCCTGGGCAGAGCAGTAGGAGCTGATGGGGGGTCGTTCCAGACCAGGAGGGAATAAGCAGGAAGGGTATGGTTCAGGCCTGGCCAACTTCTAACAATGGTCCTTTAAACATGCATAATTAAAACCTGCAGCCTGTGCGGGACTAGGAGACAGGGCTGAAGTTCTGTTCCTTGCTCTGGGAGAAATCATTTTTCTCATGGTAAAATAGAGGGGACTGAGAGGCACAACTCCTGGTCGGAGCTGAGTCTAGTGATTAGAGCAGGGAGGAGAGGAAGGTTGTATTTGTGGGTCCTACTCTCAGCCACCACCGGGAATTTGGGACGGGAGTTAGAGCCATGGAGATTGGGATGCAGGACGGCTCTTTAAGACATCCAGGGCAATTTCCAGGAAGTCACTTTGCTTCTCTGGGCCTCTATTTCCCCGGGACTGTTATGAGGCTGAACTGATGACTTAAATATGTACAACGCAATCTGAAAATAGAGAGTTTTCCTGCAGGCTCTAATATTTTGCTAATGCTCTCAAACGTTAACAATACGAAAAGCCAGCAGAAATACACAGGCACAGAAATAGCGCTGTAGAGAAGCCAGACATGCTCCCATTGCCCTGTCCCGCAGCACAAATGCAAGAGGACAACCGGGGCAGAGAAAACCTTCAAAGAGACAAAAGGAGAAATATCTCCTGTGATGCACAGTTAGCCTGCAGGACTTGCTGTGGCAGAGGATGAAGGAGAGAGGCAGCTCAGGGCAATTGGGGCATTTGTCTGGGGAAGAACGCCTTTGTACTTAGGATGAGGACGGTCAAATCATGGCAACTGTAAATGCCCAGGCTTCGGGGCATACGTTATTGGCAGCTCAGGGTCTGGAGGGGATAGGACTTCATATGCCAGGGTGCTTTAACACTGTCCTCCCAGAGCATCAAAACTGGGGACGTCCCACCAGGCCGGACGGGTCCTTGGTCCACTCAGGGACTGACTCGTGTGGATACGTGTCTTTGCTCAGCTTCCAACATCCTGTGCGGCTTCAAGGAGAGGCGGAGGAACAGCATCAACCGCAACTTTGTGGGCGACTACCTGGGCATGGAGGACAGGCCCGAGCTGCGCCAATTCCTGGCCAAGAGGGAGCGGATCGATTTTGCCGACTCCGTCACTAAGTACGACCGGAGGTTTAAGGTAAATGGGCTCATCCCAGGCTCGTCCTTCCCCAGGGCTGTGCCGAAAGGTTTGTTGGAGAAGGAGAGAGGTCAGTCCCAGGTGACACAGGGGCAGGAATGAGGTGCTAACATGTGGGGATCGGGCCCTAAATGCCTCGTGTGCTGGCTGCCTTTGCCCAGGGTCTCCCTAGGGTCCTGGTGCTGTCCCACGTGAGACATGGCCCTAGCCCCTGCCCCTGGGCTTCTTCTGCTGGTTCAGCACCCCCATCCTCTCCTCTCTCTCCCTCAGTCCATCAAGCGTGACCTCATCCTGACTCCCAAGTATTTCTACTTGATCGGCCGTGAGAAGGTCAAAAAAGGCCCGGAGAAGGGTCAGATCAAGGAGGTGCTGAAGAAGAAGGCGGAGGTCCAGGCTGTCCGTGCAGTCTCGCTCAGGTGAGTTCTCCGCTAGCCCTCATCACACCTGCCACCCCCCACAAGGCTGCCCTGGCCCTGGCAGGGTGCTTCAAACACATGTGAGAGCCTGGTTGCATTTGAAGTAGCAGCTCCTTCCCTCGGGCTTCTGTAGAGAAGCCACCCTTACCCCTGGCAGCAGGAGACCCCACTTCCACCCACTCACCCTATGGGTCCCTTGATCCCACCAATGCACTGGGTTAACCACACAGGTGCTCCCCTACTGCCAATTCCAGCACCAGCCAGGCTCTTGCCCCACCTTGGAGGCCACCCCTGATTCCCTGACACTTTCTCCATTGCCAGAGACATCCCAGACAAGGCTGGTGATGGGGGGCTGTGTAGGGGTAGCATCCAGAAAGAGAGCTCGGTCCTTTGCATACACGACAGTGAGAGACACCCCCCCTGCTTGACTAACTCCATAGTTTCCTGAGCACGTGTGACCTTTGCGGGGGTCTCTGTGGCCTCTAACCAGCCCTGCCTCCAGGCTCACTGGACCCAGCAGGTCCCTCCTGGGGCTTTATGGTCCCTGATGGGGCCTGCAGGCATGTGACGCACTCTCCTCTGGTGGTTTCTCTGGCCAGCTCAAGGCAGGATGATTTCTTCATCCTCCACGACAGCGAATCCGACAGCTTCTTGGAGTCCATCTTCAAGACGGAGTTCATCAGCCTCCTGTGCAAGCGCTACGAGGAGGTCACCCGGAGCAAGCTGCAGCTCAACTTCCATGACACGTGAGGAGTGGCAGGGAGGGTGGCACAGCTGGGGCCATTTCACCAGCAGACAAGCACCCTGCTCCCAGCTCTGGGAGGGGTGTGTGGTCTAGTGGTTAGAACAAGGGTAACAGGGCAGCAGGGCTCCTGGGCTCTATCCCAGGGTCTGGAAGGGGACGGGGCTCTAGTGGTTAGCATGGACAGGGTGAGAAGCAAGACTCTTGGGTGCTCTATGCTGACCGAAGAGGAAAGTGGGTTGTAGCCTGGCTGGGGGGCAGGTCACCGTTGTGGTCTAGGGGGTATTGTGAGAGAAGGGGAAGTTCAGGAGGAAGCCACACCTGATTTTTCAGGGCTGTCTCCTCAATGACACATGGGGCTTTCCAAAGAAAGACTAGTCAGGCCAGGGACCCCAGTCCTCTGCGCTCACAGCCCCTCTCCCCACTTGCCCAGACTACAGTTCCGGGTGAAGAAGGAAGGCTGGGGTGGAGGCGGCACCCGCAGCGTGACCTTCATGAGGGGACAAGGTGACGTGGCCATCCTGAAGGCATCGAGCAAAGCCCTGACAGTCAGCATCGGGGACGGACTCCCCAAGAACTCCAGTGAGTGCCTGCGGCGGGTCCTCGCGCCCTGGGCTGGGGGCAGCAGGAAGCTGGTCTGTGACTAGGATGGCCTGAGGAATTGCACCCAAAGGATGGTGCCCCTGGGGACCTGGCTCCCACCACTCCTGTGTCCCAGGCCAGCTGGGAGTCCTGCACTCTCCTGGCTGGAGCGGGCGGTTGCACGGTTTGGTTTTGGGGGCCCGGTCCCCTGGGGAATGGGAAGAGGATGTGCCTCCACGGGGCGGCAGCAGAGCAGCAGAGATGGGTGTGCTGAGAAGCAATGGGAAGGTGGAGGTTTGCAGCGAGCCGGGTAAGCGCCAAAGCCCTGATGAAACTGGGCCTCAGCTCCAGCTAACTGCTTTGTCCCAACAGAGCCCACTCGGAAAGGGATCCAGCAGAGCAGAGGCCACCACAGGCAACCGGCACCCACAAGAAGCGCTCCCCATGCTCCCAGAGGTGAGGAGAAC
This sequence comes from Alligator sinensis, assembly GCF_000455745.1. NCBI lineage: Eukaryota > Metazoa > Chordata > Crocodylia > Alligatoridae > Alligator > Alligator sinensis. The sequence continues at coordinate 623,174 of NW_005842845.1, forward strand.
GGGGCCTTAGGGGCAGCAGCCAAAATCAAAAGAGCTACCATGCTGGGGAACCTGCCCAGGCAAGGAAGACCCCAGACCTCCCCGAGACAGGGGCCCACCAATCGGGTCCGTTTCAGCCATGGTGTCAGGCCTCGTGGGGCTCTGGGAGATCCCTCCCTGCTTAGCATCATGGCCCTGGGGCCCACCAGCAGCTCTCGAGCATTTGGACTTGACAGTATAGTCTAATAGCTACAGCTCGCTGCCTTGGGAATTGGGACAGCTGGGGTGTGCTTCTGGCTCTGTCCCTTACTCAGTTTCCCCGTCTGCCAAATGGGGATAATGAGGCCGAACCCCCTGGATCAGTGCTTCCCAATCGTTTCCTCAGCATGACCCCATTTGCAGCCCCATTTCCTCAGCATGGCCCCCCACCCCCATGACCCCACGTCCACTGATGTTGTGCCCCCATTTGGGGTCACGGTGCACAGGTTTGGGAGCCGCTGCCCTAGAGCCGTGGCTGGGGAGTGCCCAGTACAGCCGTCACTGGGGCTGTCTAACGCACCCTCTTCTCGTGGCCCTTTCAGGGAGCTGCCAGAACGGAGCTCCCCAGTTCCCCCGTAACAACATGAGGCAGCGGGACCCGACAAACGCCGTATCGCAGAAGCAGCAGCGGGGGCCGCCCAACGCCGCGCTGCCCAAGCAGGGCGCCAGCCGCAAGGTCAGGACAAGACCCCCCTCGGACCACAACCTGGAGTTCCTGAATGTGCCCGACCAGGGAGTGGCAGGGTATGTGTTGCTACTGTCCCATGCGCCAGGTCCCAGGACTGCCCTCACCCCAGCCACAGGGGAGCTATTGTCCCCTTTGCCATCAGCCCCCTCCTGCTGCCTGACACGGTTCAATCCACCCGTGGATCCCCACTGCGGGGATCAGCACGTGCTCACCAGCAGTGGCCTGAATGAGTGACTTGCTCAGGGAAGCCAAGAACAGCTGAGGCTGTCTAGAAAGAGTGCAACCTCACGCCTGGGCTGAGCTCCTCTTAGCACCTATGCAGCCTTCAACAGCCCAGCGAGCAGTGATGAGGAATGAGCAAAACTGCTCTGCCTCCTGTGTCAGTCCTGAACCACAGAATCGTTCTGGGGGGGAGCTGGGGACCCACATGGGGTTTTGGGGTCGGCTGTCACCGACGGGAAGACATAGCCTGAGAGCTGTACCCATCCCCACCACCCGCTCCTGAGACTCCCCTCCATGCTGGGTACTGCACAGTCCCCACCGCTGACCTCTTTGGGTGCCTTTTGCAGCATGCAGAGGAAGAAAAGCATAAGCCAGCCCCCTCCTGCAAGACGGCCCAAGCCCCAGCCCAAGGTCACGGTCCCACGCTGCCGGGCCCAGTATCAGTACACCGGGCAGGACGTGGATGAGATCAGCTTCAATGTGGGAGACGTCATAGACATCCTGATGGAAGGTGCGTATTCTGCATCAGCTGCGTCAATGTGGGCCAACCTCAGCGGGGGCAGGAAAAGCAGCCCTGTGGCAGGGGCCCCAGTGCCGGGGAGGTGGGGAGGATGGACCCACCAAAGGAGGAGTGTGAGGGCAGAGCAGCCCCACTTGCTGTAGTCTCCTTCCTCCTCTGTGAGTCGGGGACGCAAAGGCTCTGCTGTGGGTGAGTCTGACCAGATGTCTCCTGCTGTGGGGTTCACTGTTACACCCACAGCACACACGCGGACTCGTGCAAAGCATGGGCACGCAGCTCCTATCAGCAGCAGCGGCTGGTCCTGAGTAGCCTGTGAGCGCAGTGACCCCATGGGCCCTTAGAGGACCCAAGGCACCAATGGGGTGTCTGAAGTGTGGGGTCCTGCTGCTCGGTGCCCTTTTCTGTAGCTGCCAAGTTCCTTGTTGATGAGTCCTAAAGGATGTGCCTATCTCCACAGTGCTCCACCACCGCTGCCCTCCTTCCCTGTGTGCACTACACACACCCTTGTCAGAACAGCCTGCGCCATAGGCAGATGAGACACCCCCACTGCTTGGGTTGAAACCCTGGGGTGACAAAGCCTGCCTCCTTAGGCTGGACTGCTAGCTGGGGATTAGCTGCTTCACTCCCCGATCAGCGGATGCATCCTTGGCAAGGATGCTGCCTAGCAAAAGAACCCAGCCATGGTGCCCAACAGACTAGCATTAAATTGGGTCTTGGTAGAGAGCCTGGGGCATCTGCCAGAGGTTAGCTCAGAGGCATATTAAGACTAGAGAACCTCAGAGTATAGAGCCTGTTCACAGAGGCTGGAAAATGCAACCCTTCACTTGGGATGCAGCCAGCAGCAGCAGGTGTCATAGGACTCTCATTGGTATTCATGCCAGCTGATGGCAACAATGGCTAAGGTACTTTCTCCCTGTTCCAGACTGGCTACCGATTCACTTGCCCTGGTCAGGAGTGTTTCATGCACAGAGCTCTGTGCAGTAATAGAGGGACTCAGTTAGACTATAGCAACTGGATCTTTATTTTAAGCACGCTGCATTAGCACATGTGAATGTGGCACCTTGTTTGCTCAGAGCTGCTGTACAATCCCCAAGCACATGGAGCTTCCTGGTTTCACCCTCCAAATTGTCCCTCCTACAACTCCTGTTCCAACCTGCAGTTTTCCTGCAGCTTGTTACAAGGATTCCTCAAGCAAAGGGCGGCCTGTGCACCTGTAGCTCGTGGAAACGCACCTGCTGCACTGTTGTGTATCATCTTTTCCACATTGCGTGACATCTGCAAAGTGTAAGCAGCTGGGGACAATCAGACAATCCTGGGGTCCCACAGTCTAAGGCCGTGATTCTGTCAGGGTGTCGCAGCACCCTGCAGTGCTGTGGGTTGTCGCCCAATATGAGCACTGCTGGGTGTGCAAACGCCTACGCATAATTCACAGATAAACCCAGAGATTTCAAATAGCAATCCATAATGTTAAGAGCATCCTGCCTTGTTACGATCTTTCCGAGTTCTTTGCAGCAGAAGAATTGCTCTGTCATTTTTCCCTAGTCAAAAATCAAGTGGAAACAAAAGAGCTAGCCTTTTCCAGGGGGGACATGAGTCATAACAAGAGGTTCCTTGGGTCTCAAAAGGTTAGCAACCACAGGGCTACGGTCTGTCTGCTCCCTGAAGCCAGCCTGGGGTGCAGAGATGTCTTCTGACCATGAAAATGTTAGTGGGAGAAATATTTTGGTCTTATTCTGTGGCCAGAAGGGACCCTGTGAGCATCTAATCTGAGCCCCTGCTGTAGGATTTCAACCCCAGGCAATGGGCTTTTGTTGAATGGGTCTGTCCAGTGTAGGGTATTGCCAGTTAAACCTCAATAGGACCAGGGTTAGGGCATCTTGTTGACTCATTTATTAAGAAGGGGTAAGTAATAGTGCAGCCAGCTCCCCCAGCTGGGAGACGACTGGGCCGTGGCCAGAGTCATGCTAAAGGCGT
>NW_005842845.1:626626-632490 GCF_000455745.1 Alligator sinensis
ACACACCTTCATAGGAGCCAGTCCGCACACCCAGCTGCATGTGCACGCATACCCAGCTCTAGAGCTCTACGGCAGCGGGAGGGATTCACTGAGATGGAGCTTGCAGGGCACAAAGAGCCTGCAAACGGCATTGCTCACTCCCCGCGCCTAATACTAACCACCGTTTCCCTCTTCCAGATTCCTCGGGGTGGTGGAAAGGTCGGCTGCACGGGCGAGAAGGGCTCTTCCCTGGGAATTACGTGCAGAAGATCTGAGCCTTGGGCCGAGGATGCGCGGACAGGTGCTTTGGGACAGACATGGCTGAGCCGTCCAACCTCATCTTCTGATAAAGACTGTGCGGCCAATGTGAAAACAGGCTCCTCCCACAGGGGCAAAACAGGCTCCTCCCACTCTGCCTCCTGAGGCGGGGTAGGCTGGATGCGTGGCGGACAGATCGGGATGGGGAAATGGCGGCACAACCGTTGTTTGGATTCCCGGGCGCAGGCTTCATCGGCGACACGTGTTCAAAGCTCGCTCCTGTACGGCTGCTGAGCAGCTGCTTGGTGTGGCTTTCTGCTGACGCTGGCATTTTAACGGGTGCTTTCCTTTCCGGCTGCCCGCCCTACAGGCCCCCTGCTCCACCTCTGTTGCCCAGCTCCTGTCCTGCTCTCCTGCTGCTAAGTGATCTGGAGCTTTGTTCGTTGCTGGTCCACCTTTGCAGTAGCTAGCTCACGTGAAAACCTTTTGCAGCAAGGACGGCCCATTAGACGTCTGTACGACACCTAGCACAATGGGACTAGGACTTTTAGGTGGCTATGAGGTCCCAATAATATATTATCATAACATTGCACTCGGCGTTGACTTCAGCGCTGTGACCTGGCACCCAGAACTCCTGCACTGTTTCTGTTGCACACTGAATCTTGAATCAAGATCAGCAGAGAACATAGGGATGAGGAGCCGGCATCGCCAGCGACTTGGCAGGGGATGAATCCCACCTCTGCAGCATGACTGGATTCCTCACTGCTCCCCCCACCCAGCGAGACGTGCAGTCTCTTGCGTCCGAGATGGTGTTTACAGCCAGGCAGCACAGCCCCCTGGTCCTTATGCAATGAATGTTGAGTTTGCTCCTCTGTACAGTTACCTCGGAGAAGAAGATTCTTCTTTATCTACACTCGGAAGGTGCAAGGATAAACCATGTGGGACTAGGATGAGACTGAGAACGGTCATTCCAGCACAACGTGAGACTGTGCAACGCGGGAAGCCCTAGCACAGTGTGGGTGCTGCTATCACCTGACTACCTGGGAAGAAAGCCACAAGCAACAGGTGATGGAAGTGCCAGGAGTTAACGAGGCTGGCTGGAAATGAGTTCCAGGCAGGGCAGGTCATACTGCCCCTGCTAACCGCAGTGCTCCAAAGCGGCTGACTCAACAGGTGTAGCAATTTGTCATCATTAGTGAAGAGCTTGCCCTTTTCAAACCAGCAGGTCAGCAAAGGGTGACCGTGGTTATGTGCCAAGGTGACTGTGACTCTTGTATCAGCACCGAAGTTGCAGTGAGCAGCAGATTTGGTTTATCTTCCTGACCCAGACCCTGTCTGCAGCAGGAGACGGATCAAAGTCAGTGCAAAATGTTCTGAATTGGGTGTTCGTATTCCCTCTTAAAATACCAATTAAGTGGGAGCTGGTATTCCTCAGTAATGACCCGGCAAAGCGTCTCAGCTGGAGGGGGAAGTTTCTGACTCAACTATTGATTCTCTTTTTGTTGAGTAAGAAGGCAGCAAAACTATCCCTGTGGGTTAAATAAACCTTTCTCTCCTGATTCCCACCTGGCAGCTGCATCGCTTGCAGAAGGGCCCATTGAGGGAGACCATCAAAGACTGTCCTGCTCTGTTTGTCCCTGTAGGTACTTGGACAAATGAATTGCACTTTCTCCCACCACTCCTGTTCCCAGGCCCTTCTTTAAGATAACGATGTGGGTATTAACATCACACCATGCGGAAGAGGGAGACCATCCACCAGCTGTGTATGGGGAAGGCAGCTTGCCCAAAGCCATTCAGCTGCAGAGGCAGGAATACATCCCAGGTCTCCTGGGTCCTAGCCCAGTGCTCTGTCCACTAGGCCTTTCCTGCTGTCATTGCAATCACTTTAGGGTGGAAATGGGCATGGAAGCAGGGATGTAGGAGCAGGAAGGAAAACCAACATACCTATCCCTACCTAATTGTGCAGCCCCCACCTACATGCTCTTTGCTTGCAGGACCTCCCAGATCCCCCTGCCCAAACCTGCGCCCACAGGACCCCAACCCCAACAGCCTCTTCTTTCACACATCCCTTACAGCACTGACAGGCTGGGTGATAGGGAGGTTTGGAGGGGGTAAAGCTGAGATGGGGGGTGTTTGAAGAAGCAGGGGAGCCATGTAGGGGGCATAGGTTACCCAGGGGTGGGCAAAATGCAGTCCACGGGCCGGATGCGGCCCACCAACCCATTCTATCCGGCCCACGGGGCCCCTAAAAAATTTAGAAAATTAATATTTAGCTGCCCCTGGCTGCCTGTCATGCGGCCCTTGATGGCTTGCCAAAACTCAGTAAGTGGCCCTCTGCCCAAAATAATTGCCCGCCCCGGGTTAGCCCCTCTGTGCTAGTACACCAGTGCCTGTGCCTTATCTGGCCCCTGGCAGAAATCCCTGGGCAAATGAACTGAGGTGCCAGTGCCTCAGGGGAGGAAACAGGACATGTATATGTACAAATGTGTGCACACATTGTTGCACGTGTGGTCACATGAACCCAAGCCATCAGGGGAATTAGGATACAAATTACTTTGGGGATGTCTTCCCCTAAGTTTGTCCCAAACATGCCTGTCCACACTCTGAACCCTCCATGCGACTTGGGTAGCCGGCTTGGCTGGAGATGTATTTACAGCCAGGGTGCTGCTTTCCCTCTATCTGATAACCCACCCAGTTCAGAGTGTTAATCAGGCTAAGCCCAGTCCTAATAGTCTTCCAGTGCCTTCCCACAACTCTTCTAGTGTGCTTAGCAGGACAAACGAGTTCTCCCACCACTCCCTGGGAAAGGATCGTAGCACAGCTCCAGCCCCTGCACTACACACATCTGTGGGTTGGGCCCAGAAGTGCTAATGCCACACGCAGGGGAGGCACCAGTGAGTAGGGCAGGATGGTGCAGTGGGACTGCTCGCACCCAGCCCAAGCTCAAACCCAAGCTGCTACCCATGACTCCCTTCCAGCCAGAGGCACTCATCACCTGCAACGGCCCCCACCCTAAGGTTACCAGCCAGTCAGCACCCATGCTGGGCTACCCTCAAGCTCCCCTTTTAACCAGCCCCTGCACCTGTCAACCAGATTGAGCCTGGAGACGAGGCAGAAACATGCCCAGGGGCTGCTGGCTGATGTAGTTGTCTCCAGGGCCTCTTGGTACCTTTGTAGAAGGGGAGGAGAGAGATGGAAATGGGGAGGGGAGTGATGGAGGAGGAAGAACAGGGAGGAAGCAGGGGCAGAAGGTCTGCAGCTATAAGTGGGTTTGCAGCCCAGCAGAGGCTGCCACCCACCCACGCCCCTCCTAGGCACTAGAAAAGCAGCCCCAAAGGAATGAAGATGGGAGGATATGAAGAAGCAGCTCTTAAATGGCCGCTCCTTCGTTGCAGGTCCCACTAGATGGCACCATGCACCCAGGATACAGGTGCTGGGCCCATGGGCGGGTCCTGAGGCCCTGAGAAGGGAAGAGGTTTGGAGGCCTGGCGCAGGTCAGAACAAGCCTTGCGGGAAGGCGCCTGGGGCCTTGGCCGGCTGGTCAGCAGTGGCAGCCCTGTGCGAGGGAGACGCTAGGACCTTCCTTGTCCACGGGGGCTGCCAGGACCTGTTCAGCCAGGCGGCACCTTGTCCTGGCCGTATGGCCACACCGCTGCACCTGGGCCCGTCGCTCACCCCCTGCCCAGAGGGACCGGGGTGCCAGGGCATGCTCTACCCGGAGCAGCTGGTAGCACAGAGCTCCAGCTCCCAGTCACGTAGGAGGCAGGGCGTGGGGCTGCGGGTGCCATGCTGTAGGCAGGTTGCTGACGACAAAGGGCTGCACGTCTAGGGTTTCTGCTAGGGAGGGATTTGCTAGGACCAGAACGAGACGGGGGTGGTTGCAGCACGAGGTGGCTAGCTCAGACCTCCCAGCAAGGACCCCTTGCTTTGCAGCTCTCACGCAGGATCAGTGCCAGTCACAGACTGTGGGTTTGTCTCCACTGCAAAAGTAACTCAGCTGTTGCCCCCAACCTCAGTCCTGTCCCCACACAAGCCCTTCAGCTCAAGCATTGTGGAAGCTTCATAAAACCCCTAAAACCTCTGGCTGAGTCTCCAGCTCTGCGTGAGGTGCTGGGGCCCAGCCAGTTTGGGAGCAGGTGGGCAGAAGCTACCCTAATTGCTAATGGACCCAAACCAGGGACAGAAGAACACTGATACAGGGGTCCTGGCCGGCTCCAGACCCAGGTGCTATCAATGAAAAGTGCAGGCAGCTGTGAAAAGCAGGTTTCTCCTGTCTCAAATTCTGGCACCCAGCCTCTAACCTGGAGACCACATCACTTTGCATTATTCTACACCATCACCTGGGGCAGAGTTAAGGCTGTGCCAGGGCCCTCACGACATATTTCGTCTCTTAATGCCTTTGGGTTTCTTTCAGTGACCTTAAAAGAAAAATGCCTAGCTTGGGAATAATTACAGCAGCCTGGTTATTCATTTACCCCAGCACAACTGGTATAGTCTAAGCATGACGGATCACTGGTGGACTTCCAGGCATTTCTGCAAAAGAGGTCACTGTCCTGATCACATCACAGATGGGGAAAATGAGGCAGGGAGGTATGCAGTGACAGGCCTGGGGTCACCTGGCAGGTGGGTGGTAGAGCTTAGGGTAGAACCCAGATCTTCAAGGCTGGTGGGGCAGGTGCAAGGATCCCCCTAAAAGGACCCTCCTACCAAAAGCATAATGTCTCCCCGCAGCAACAGGGGCTGGTCTCAGGGAAACATGTGGAGCTTCCACCTAGAGACAGATCGCTTAGAGCCGAATGCGACCTGGAGGCTTCTTTTGTGTCCGAGAGGCCCCTAAGACACGAGGGTTGGCACTTGTCTCCTTCCTTCCAACCGTGCTGCTCAGACCATTCAAAACTTGGTGGGACCCAGCACTGGAGACCTGCTGGGACCTCTCATCACCCAGCACCACAGGCACGGGTGAACTGGGCGGCTGCCCAGGGCCCAGACACAAAGGGGGCCTGAAAATGGTAATTTTCAGGGGGCCGATACTAAAAGTGCATCCAGGGCCACCAGGACTAAGTACAGTGCTGCCAGCAAACCTTCCCTGAGGCAAATGCTAGGCTCTGCACGATTTTCTGGGTTCCTCATTTCTGGGGGGTGGAGCGAGGCTCCCCCCGTCTTTCCAACAAAGAGCAAGGGAAGCCTGCGGGCACGGACACGCAGTAACCCTCGGAGCGCTTCGGCTTAAACACGAGGGGACAGACGAGCTCAAGCCGCGGAATGGGTCCAAAGCTCCTGGAAGGGTTGAAAAAAGGGTGCTGGGAAAATCTCGTGCTATTGCGAGCCGGTTTAGGGTCAGCGCTCCTGGCAGGGGTCGGGCCCTCCCTGCTGCAGCTGCCCAGCCAGAAGTCCCCTGGGCGCTTTGGCACGGGGCCCTGCTCTGCTGGGTCCATACAGCTGCGTCCTGACTCCCTGCCCCTCATCCCGGGCCGGCCGCCCCCACGCGTGCGGGGAAGGGGAAGGGAGGGACCCTCGGGGCGGGCGGGGAGCGGTGTGTGCGAACGTTCCACGGCAGTGACGTTTTGGAACGTTCCCATTGTGACGTGTCCGGCCCGCACCCCCGGGGATCCCCCGGGCGCGGGGCA
>NW_005842845.1:632509-641228 GCF_000455745.1 Alligator sinensis
TGCTAATCAGAAAATGGCTCCGCGCGGAGGCTGCCCCGCGGATGCTGCTCCGGCCGGACCCGGCGCCCGCAGGCAGGACGCGGCCCAGCCCCCCGGCACCCGCCGCAGCCATGGTACGTGGGCGCCGGGCCTTTCTCTCCCCCTCCCTGGCCCGCTGCCCTGAGACAGCCGGAAAAGGGGGCTGGGGGCTTCCCCCCCTAAAAAGGGCCGGGGTCTGCCCCCCCTCCCGGGCACTGCTGCAGGGCCACATGATGCAAGCCCCGCCTGGGGGGACGGAGGGGGCTCCCCCCAGCCTGCACCCCCAGGTGATAGGAAGGGGGCTGTGGGAGAAAGGGAGGCCGGCCGGCGCTGCAGGCGGGGGGCGGGGCACAGGCCGCGGCCTCTGGACCGGTCCGGGGGGTGGGTTGGTCCCCGCTGGGCAAGGAGCGGAGGCGTTGCAGGGTGGCTCGTGGCTGCTTGAGGCTGCCTGTCCCGCGGGGCTGGGGGCCGCCCGCCTCCTTTGCACCACCCTGGCACCCTCGTCTGGGCTTCTCCTTGCGCCCGCGGGTCCCGTCTGCGAAGCTGTCCCCCTTCCTCCCGTAGAAACCTCCATTTTTCCCGGCCCTCCGTCGGCTGCACGGGTCGGCGGTCCGGCGTCTGGGGGCCGTCTGCCCCGGCTTGGCCGCTGTCACGGTTGCTATCCGATGCACTGGGATGCTGCTTGGTTGTCCAAGCAAGTGAGCTATAGGCAGGCCTGGCTGGGGGGTGACGGTCAACAAGGTGTTTAGACGTTGCTTTGATTTGGGGTCTTGGCTGGAGGTGGTAGCTTTGGAAGGGAAATCTGGAGATGCGGCTTTTGTTTCGGATGACGTACTCCACCCCAAAGCCATGCCTGGCCGTTGCCGTAGGGGGCAGGGTGACGCTGTCCCTGGCTCTGGAAAGATGCACCCGACAGCCCCGCGCCGGCCTGCTGGCATGGCTTCGTTGCAGCTCTGCGCGCAAAGGGCCTGGTGCCCTGAGCAGTTTGCAGGCTTAGGGCTGCGGCGGCCAGATAACTCTTGCAGTCGTCGTCCCCCCACCCCACCCCACCCCGGCGGGGGAAGCCGGCTGTGAGAAAGGCAGTCGGGGTGGGGGCGGCGCGTGTAATCTGTTCGGTTTCATTGTGCAGCCTTGCTCGGCTGATCGAAACAATAAGACGTGTGCAGAGATCAGGGGTGGAAAGTCCCAAGCTAGGGGAGGTCTGGCACCCGGGCTGGCAGAAGAAGCATTTCCAATGGGGTCTTTCAAGGGCTGCATAGGGCACGTTGCCTCTCTGGGGTGGCGGGGGGAAGAGGCCTGTTTCCACAGGGGGAATGGTAAAGGCCTAGAAAATGAGGAAGAAGCTCAGATCTCGGGGAAAGGGCACGCGCTGGTGCCAGGACTGTGTTTATCCTAGTGCAGAGGCCTGAAGCAAAGGCTGCTGTCGTCGTGGCTCGGCACAGGGGGATGGAGTCAGCTGTGTGCTCCTGTCTGCCTGGCAAAAGTCAGGCGCTGCACGGCGATCTCTGCCAGCAAGGCATTTTTCATCATGTGCACGATTCTCTTGTTGTGGGAGAAGAGACGCCTGTGTTAAGGTTGAAACGTTAACTTAACACGGGGGAACATCTGAATCGGTGCCCGCTGCTCTGCTACATGTTGGTCTCGGTGTTTACCATCAGCTTTAAATCATCATCCATCCCTGTGGGTTTCACGGTGGCAGGTTAGGGAGGTTTGGTTTTAAAAAAAAAAAAAGCAACCCGACTTGTCCAGCCCCAGCACAAATCGCCGGCTGTAATGTCCTTTGGATGCAGTGTTTTATTTAAGACCTGTGTATTTAACTCTGCAATCCCTGGTCTGAATGTGCCCACTGCAAAGGGTACGTGCGATTTCTCCGCCTGGCAGATGGAGCATAAAACACCGAATGGCAGGCAGCGGGGTGGGCGGAAAGCTCAGCAGAGCGATCAGCAAAGGGCCTTTCCGCTGGCGTCGCATTTATTTCCTGTATCTCTCGTTCCTTCCTGTTATTACACAGCGAGCGATCACATGAGTCCCCTATTCTGAAGCCTTTGTCTCTTGTCTCTGCACGTTATGATCTGTGTTTCGGGGACTGTTAAGCCTCTGGTGTAGATTCTCCAGCAAAATTACATGCCCCGCTGCTGTAGCCAGTATGTGCAAGCCCTCCGGTTTGGACCAGCGAGCTTGAGCCTTGGAAATTATTAACTGGGTCAGCACTGGTGACTTCTGTTCTGCGTATTAAGTCTGGGAGGTTCCTATAGACGCTCTTTTCCTGAGAGTACCTGTTTCGATTCATGAACGAACCAGCTTGGGCTGCTTTATTCCCTGCGTGTGTTATGCCTAAGGAGTATTTAGAGAAACCGAGTTTTCAGCAACAATGCAGAATATTTGTGGACGGTGAAGTTTGACTGGGCAGTTGGCACTGCCAGAGGCCAAGGGTTACCTCCGCCCTCTGATTGATGTCCTTCGGCGTGGGCAGGCTTCCCCAAGCACGTATAGACCTCGCTAGCTCCGGCATTACCAGCAGCGAAGACCTACTGCGCAAGCTGTAAGGCCCGATGGGGTCCCTTGGTACTTTGTGGAGTTGCTGGCCCATGCTGAAGCCCAAGCTAGCTAGATTAAAGCCAGCAGGGTGGAGTGATCTGTGTTTTAATGGCACTGCCAGCTGTAACATGAACCTGCCCTAGTTATGGGAGCCCGCTGCAGCTCCCTCTGCACCTGGGCACTTCAGGTCGAATATGCTGCCTCCCCCTCCCTGCCCCAATGAAGGCAGACACCCCCTGCTCCCTCCCAGCATCTCGGGGAGCTTAGCTTTTGGGGAAGGGTTGGGGCTGGGTGGGTGCACCCTTGTCCCTCCTGGAGCTGAGGCCAGGTTACATGGCTGTAAAGACCTCTGCAAGGGACCGATACAGGTTGTCCTGGGGAAAGGCCTATTTTGGAGACCGTTTGTGGCAAGTCCCTGCAACAGGGCTGTCCCTGGTCCTCCTGTGCTGATGCATGCATTTCACTGGGGATGTTGCCTTCTCTCTCATTTCATGCACGTGGGTCTGAATGAAATGAATCCGAACACCCTCGGGGATGCTTCGGTGGACCCCAGTGTAGTAGATGTCCCTCGCCATTTCCTCTGCTGATGCTTCAGTGAATTGATGTGGTTTGGAACCACTTCCCTGCCCCCCAATCTGAATTTCCCAGAGACTGGAAACCCCAGTTTCTGACCAGTTCTAGCTGTTCCTGGTGCTATGGCTTGGCACAGCCCACTGAGACACCTATTGACTTTGGCAGGCTTTAGGCCAGGGCATGAGTGATTAAGGAGCCCTTGCATCCCTCGCTCAGGAGTTCTTGCCTCCTTTTTAAACTAGAAAATTTCCCCACAAAGCCCCCCCTCCCCGCGTAGGTTTGACCAAAAACACCTAAATGGCTTGCAAAAGGATTTGTGCTCCCAAATCACTTGGGTGGCAGTGAAAAGCCCATTTCTCACATCAAGGTGGCATGGATAAACCTGAAGATGCCACCTTCCTTCTTTCTGTCCCTTTGTGTGCACTCATCACAATAGAGTCTTTAATTACTTGGTCACGTGCTCTTCTTAAACTATCATGCCATTTTTTTCCCCCTATGCAAGCCAGGGAGATGCCTCTTGAATGAGAATGAATCAGGGTGTCTGGTTTAGTCTAGCACAGGCTAGACATCAGCATAATTTGAAAGCACTCTCATTCGACACATCCTCTCTTGCCACCCTCTTGCTTGTCTTATGACTTGCCCCAAGCATTTCAAGCTGTTTAGGGCCAAAGCTGCGACTAGACCCGTACAGCACCAAGCACAGCTGTGCTTCAGTGGCATCGAGGTTGCTGGATGCTAGTCTGCACAAAATGAGCTCAGGCACTTCGCTGACCCGAGAGAGCCTGCTGGTGGCCTGGTCCTGGTGCAGCCTTATACAAGTGATGGACACTTCTAGGGAGTGAGGCTGATGCTCTAGACTCATCTTTGCTTCCCATGTGTCTGAGTCCCAGCCGGAGGGGCACGAGGCTGAGCCTGACGTGCTCTCGGGATTGTCCAGTGAGGCCTGCACTGGAGGTCTCCACGCCACCCAGCCCCTGCATGCACGCACTTCTGTTTCCTCCAGTCTGGAGGGGAATTTGTTGCAGACGTGGAGGGTGGCCAGCTCGCCCAGGAACCGGGCACGTCCCTTTCCTTTGCTTCTGCAAAGGGCAGGTCATATCACAAAGGAACAGATTTTCAGGTGCTTTGAGCAAATGCCCAGCCTTTCCAGAGGCTGCTTCCATGTCTGGCTGTGGACATGGGGTGGAGCAGGGCTGGGAGCACCCTCCGAGTGGTCCCAGCTTATGCCTGGTTCTGGGTTGCATTTAGCCTGGGCAGGCGTGTTCTCCCAGCACAGCCCCAGCCCCTGCGGGAGAGCCCTGATGCTCCAGTGTAAAGCCTCCCCATCCAGGCAGTGCCTCCAGGGCCTAATTCTCAACTTCTCCCTTTTGAGGCTGCTGGAGAAGGTGCAGGCCAGGCAGAGCGTTACCTGTGCAGCTGGAGGTTGCAGCCCTCAGCACCCCATGGCCGCGCTGTGATCCCATTCTCCCGCAAAGTCGGCATCTCGTGGCCCTCCTTAGCTCAGGGCTGCGGGGTCAGCCTCCGAGGCTCGGCCTTGCGCTGTGATCATGCTCCCACTCTTCATGCCTGTCTTGTCCAGGAGCTCTCAAGGTCTCTCTGCTAGCCACAGGGCTCCAGCACTGGTCCTGGGCCAATACGTGCTCCACCTGGTCCCTAGCGTGGGACCGTTGTGCCGGCCACGTGGAAGGGTTCCTGCTTCCACGCTGCTCTGTGCTTTGTCCTCTGTGTCCTTTATGGGTGTGTATCCCCCTCAGGTGCTATGCGCTGGGCCTGCCCACCCCTCCGTATGGCGCACAGCTTTGGGGAGGAGCAGTGGACCTAGTTCTTTCGGCCACTCAGACTCCTGCCATCCCTTGCGTTCCCTCTTGGCCATGCAGTTGTGCCAGGCCTGGGGCTTTAGGGAGGGGAGGGGAGTGAACTGGACCGTGGCAGGGGCAGTCGCTGGCATGATCTGTCAGCCTTTGGCACTGGCTGGGCTACTTGGAGGCTTGTCGGCCTGTGACGGGAGTAGGTTGGGGGGGCCTTGGCTCATGCTGTACGGGCACGTTCAGCTCCAGCCACCAGCCAACTCCACCCCCAGGAATGTGCAGCGTCAGGTCTGAGATGCAGAGCTGCATCGTGTCCATACCGCCGTGCTGCCCCAGCTTGGCCTGTGGTCAGGTGCCCATTTCACAACCCCCTGCCCTAATTTCAAGCCTGCTGCAGCACAGCCAGCATCCTGGACGGAAGGGGAACAGGCTTCTCTTTGTGTGCCCCGTAGGCCTGGCGCTGAGCGAGCCCCAGGCTCGGCTGAGAATGAAAGAGCCACTGAGTCGCTCTGGAGCGCTCGGTGTCCCAGCGCCACAGGGCTCTGCCTGGCCACGGAGTCCCCGGCATCCCCTGTGAGCCTTGCCCTGAGTAGCAAAGAGCCCCTCTCGTCCCAGCCCCAACCACGGGACAAGCGTAGCCTTGTCTGCATTATCCACGCAGGCAAGTGCCAGCAAAGTGCAAGCACTGATGCATCGGTGTCCCCAAGCAGCCCCCGGGCTGCCCCACGGCAGGACTGCCCGGGCACACGCAGCGGCTGGGGTTCTGCTCCGGCCCCCGGGTCCTGCTGCCTCCTGGTGAATGCTGAGGACCCGCTTGGTTCCTGGCATGAGAGAGGAGTCGTTGCCACAAGCTTCCTCATCTTGTGCCTCCACCAGGTCTGGGCTGAGGCTGTCGGTGCTGCAGTCGGAGCAGGTTACAGCCCAGCCAGGCAGAACGCAGCTGGTTTAACCTGCCTGGCCCCAGTGCCCTGCTGCAGCAGCTCTGCAGCTCTCTGTGTACTAAGCAAGCCCGGGTAGGTCCGGGCCAGCTGCAGTCCGTCCCGCTGGCAGCAAGAGCTGCGCCCAGAGGTGGGCCCGGGGTCTCGGCTACCATGGCAGGAAGCGAGTAACCTCCTGCCGCGCGAGCCTCTCTGGGCAAGGGCTGTGCCCACGTCTTCTCAGTACCCAGCAGGATCAGCAGCCCCGCAGCAGCCTGGGTCTATTCCCTGCCCTGCGCAGGCCTGTGCAGCATCTGCTTCTCCGTCCTCGCTGCAGCAAAAGGATCTTACAATGACTTTTCAAGATGGCCCGTTTCTAATAGGCTTAGACTGGGAAGGCCTGTTCTCCTGCGTGCGTGTGCGCGTGTGTGTGTGTGTGTGTGTGTGTGTGTGTGCGCGTGCGTGCGTGCGTGCGTGCGTGCGAGCACACGCGCATGCGAGATAGCAAGAAGAGTAAGGGAGGCACCGCTCCCACAATGCACTGCTTCATCCTCATCCGTGCTGGCAGGCAGGCAACCGAGCCCTCGGCTGGGTGTCCCCGGCTAACCTGAGTTTCCTGCTGCTGAGCAATGGGGAGGAAGGAGGGGGTAGCAGCAGACGTGGTGAAGCCCCAACCAGGGGCATGTGGGACCCTGAGTCGAGGGACCTTTGAGCGCTGTCCCCAGGAAGGACTGTACCGCCAGGATCCCGGTGCTGGCCCGTGCTCCTGGGATGCCGAGGCTGTTTTGCTGGCTCGTGTGCTGTAGGCTTGCTTGCAGGCTGTGAGGAGCAGGCACTTGGCAGTGAAGGCAGGGCCTGGCGTGGGAGCACCGTAGATGGGCTGGGGGCTGCAAGAGAGGGGACGGGCTCAAAGGAGAACGTCCCCGAGAGAAACGACAGCGAGGGCTGGGAAGCCTTTGGCTTTGGGGCACGGGTCCCTTCTGCCTGCCAGGGACTGGCATTAGCAGGGTGCGTGGATTATGCTATAGCTGCCCATAGCTTCTCGCATCTTCTGAGATGGGGCTCCCAGCCAGAAGGCCCCTGTCCTGATCACCCTCTTCCTACGCGGAGGGGCCTGCTCCCTGCTGCCTGGCGTGCAGCTTGCCCAAGCTGTTGGGGCAACGGGGCCCAGCCCCATGAGGCTCTGCTGAGCCCTGCTCATCCGTCCGATCGCTGGAGCTGCTGCACTGCCGGGTCCTCTGAGACCCCAGCCTTCTGGGACCTGGCTCAGCTCCTGGGCCCAATGGCCCCACGCCCAGGCTGCACAGAGCCCTGTGAGCGCTGCCTGCCTCTGCTCCATCCCCAGCCACATCCTCTTTTCACGCCCCCCCTTCCCACTTTGCTCCCCGCTTCACCTAGCCCCAGCCCCTCCTGGTTCCTCTCCAGCCATGCCAACCTCTCCCCCTGCCTCTTCCTCAGATCCCAGGGACATGTGAAGGGGTCTGGGGGGGAAGGGGTTGGAAAATTGTCCTCTCTGCTCCCCTATGGTCCCACATAAAGGCATCCCAATTTGACAGATGTGATGTCTTCACCCCATGAGTGTTGTCCCCACACGGCTCTTGGGGAGGAGGGCTGTGGCCAGGGGACATCCCAGTGACTTCCCACCCTGCCGCACAGCTAAAGGTCATTGCACTCCTAGGCCTTTCCCCATGCTGCATGTGGAGCAGGCAACACTGAAGTGCAGTGGTGGCTTTGGGAGGGCAGGGTCCCCTCTCGGTGGGGTGGGGGTCCTGTGGTTGATCCTTCCTCCCCCTGCACAGCTGACCTTGCACCCTTGTGTCTGCCTCTAGCATCACCAGGAGAAGACCTCCTCGCCGGTGCCCAGCATGCCCGCCCGCTCCACCACCGCGCTCGCTTACCCTGAGCTCTACCCCAGCCCCATCAAGAGCAAGGTTTTGAAGACCGAGAAGGAGAGAGCATCGCCCACGTTCTCCTTGGGTGGTAAATACCCTTCTGGGGGACCAAGGAAGGGAGGGAGGCTGGAGGCAGCTGGCTTTTTGGGAAGGGGATTTGGGCCAGGAGCTGAGGGCAGGGGTGGTGCTCTTGGTTCTCACAGAGCCCCTTTCACAAGAGCACAATGTGCCACCTGTGTTCGCCCACCAGGCGAGGCAAAATGGGGGGCATTGTTGCCTGGGGCTGTGCCCAGAATGGTGCTGCTGGGGCAGCTCTGCTCCGCTCTCTTCTAAAGTGAACCAGATCTTGGGCCTCAAACCTCATGACAGCCCCTGCCTGAGTGGAGGTAGCAGGCACCCAGCCTTGCTTCCTTGTGCCGCCTGGCACTGTGCAGCTGCTTCCTGCCCCACGGATGTGTGCAAAGCCACCCTGGGCCATGCCACCCCATCTGCCCGTGCTGGTCACCGTCTGGAGCGTTCCTCTCCTCTCCTTGCTCCGACTCCGGCTGTCCCCAAGTGCTTTAATTGACCAGGCTGTGAAGTCTGACAGGTGGCTCCAGCCTCCCACGGAGCCCACGCTGGCCAGAACCCCACAGCCAGGCACCACCTCAGGTCTGGGCCTTGGCATGGCCTCTGGGCTGGAGTTGTCTGCCTTGGGCTCAGGAGGGAGATTGTCAGGAGCTCCAATTTACAACTGGCTGCCCCCCAGTCCGGATCCCTGTGCAGGTAGCGAGTCTCTGCCTGCAATGGGTAGGTTTGAACATGCAGAGGTCCTGGCTGAGACTGTAGCCCTGCTGTGCTGTTGAGAGGACTCAGCCCTTTGACCCCTTGGTCGGCCCTGGAAGATCTCATCTATCCACCCCTCACAAGGCAAAACCTCTGCCAGAGCCAGAACAAGCAAACAGTGGGAGGGGAAACCGAGGCACAGAAAGGG